>NC_062226.1:17279340-17580919 GCF_902686445.1 Sciurus carolinensis | reverse complement strand
GGCATTAGTAGGAGGTCTAGGGAATAATTAGCAGAGGGGTCAGGGTGGCCAGGGGCACTTGAAGGTCAGGCAGCCGCTCGTTAAGAACCTGTGCAGAGGTACTTCAGTTCTTTAATGACCACACCGTTTGCTACTGCACACCTCCTGGATATCTGCCCCACTTTCACAAATGAGAACCCTTGATGCCTTGGATCAAAGAAGCCCTGGTGCTTTTCTCAACAGCTGCAGAGGTGCCAATATTCTGCAAGTTTTCTTCCAAGCCCCCTAAAGGGCCCTGGAGTACCCATCAGGAACCATGCCAGCTGCAGTGAGTGCACACAAAACACTTTGCAATTAACAGGGCTGATTGTGCCATTAAGAGAACCTTATGAGATTGGCGATACCCCCAAGCAAGCCTCAGAGCATAAGGAAGCTCGTCAGCCTGGTAAACACCTAAGTGATGGCCTTGGAGAAAAATGGCCTCTGAATTCATTTAGCCCCACAGGCTGAGGTGTGGCACAGACAAATGATAGCTGTTCCATTATTTTCAGTTGACAGTTATAAGCACTCCTGTCCACGTATGGTGTCTGTTGGAAAAATAAGCTTGTTTTTTTAGAGTCAGGTTGTTAGTGTGCATATCCCAGCTCTTTTCCTGTTTAGCTGTGCAAACATGGAGAAATTACTTCAGTTCTCTGAGTAATATTCACCCTGCTGGGTGTTAAGAATAATTACAGAGCATGATCATTAATGATAAATCCCCTGGCAATCTTCCTGTCATTGCTGGTTGAAAATACACTTCTCGGTTTCACATTTTAAATGAACTTGAGACTGAACTAAATTCCAAAAATGGCCTTCCACCATTCAATGCACTGGGCATTGAAGGCTGATAAAGTCTAGTGCTTAAGAGCATGAGTTTGAGACTTCTCTACCAGAATCTAAATCTGACCCTGCAGTTTACAGTAGCTAAGCGATCGAGTTGCTTAACTTCTTTGACATTCACGGTCTCCATCTTTAACCCATCTTTCACATGGAAATAATACTGGATCCTTCTGAGAAGGTACGAATCAATAAGGTCACGTACGGGCCTAGCCAATAGAAGACATTCAGTGCAAGCAAGCTTTTTAGGAGACTTCCATTATTCCAGAAGGAAGCTCCTCTGCAGGTCACAAGTGAAAAGTGGGATGAGTCAGAAAACAACAAAGCTTCCAGGGAGAAAGACTGAGGCACCAATCTTGCCGTCTGGCCAAACCAGATTCAAATTCCATTTTCTCCCTGTATTTGCTGTGTCAGTTTCACTATCTTCACGATACGGAAAAGACGCCTCTTCTACTTGGGGGTACATATAGGCTCTGCTTTGTTGTTTTTCACATTAACAATATGTGCATTTATTTAATATGCATATGCTTGCCAGGAACCAGGCACTATGCTCACACTTCACAGCTTCCATCCATTAGATTTAATCTCAGATCAACCCTTTGAGGTAAGTACTATTATTATCCCCCCTTTGGCCTTTGAGACATTGAGAAAGAGATGTTGGGCAACCTGTACAAGGCCACATGGTCATATTCTGGCTTAGATGTCAGTGCACTTAGCCACCAAGCTGTGGGGCCACTAATATTCCCAGTGCCACAACCAGTACCATCACCAGTCAACTACCACACCAAATGCCACCACAATCATGACCACTGCTGCCACCTCCCATGTGGCCACTGTTTTAGTCAGCTATTTTGCTGCTGTGACTAAGTGATCTGACCAGCACAATTATAGAGGAGGAAAAGTTTGAGGGCTCAAGATTTCAGAGGTCTTAGGTCACAGAAGGCTGGCTCCATACTTTGGGGCTTGAGGTGAGGCTGAACATCTTGGTGGGAGAGGGTAGTGGAGGGAAGCAGCTCACATCATCAGAAAGCAGAGAGAGACTCCACTCACCAGATACAAATATATGTACCCCAAAGCCACACCCCAATTCCAGTCTCCTCCAGTCACACCCTACCACTTCAATTAATCCCATCAGGGATTAATTCATTGATTGGGTTAAGACCCTTAAAACCCAATCATTTCTCCTCTGAACCTTCCTGAATTGTCTCACATGTGAGCTTTTGGAGGACACATCCAAATCATAGCAGCCTTTATGGTTGTAATTGCCACCACCACCCATTACACCCCCACTATAACCACAGTCCCATCTGCCACCCCCGCGACAACTGCTCTCATCAGCCCATGATATCTGCTGCCCAGGTGGCACACGCTTCACACGTGTGGCCTTGTTCTGTTCTCACAGTGACCCTATGGTGTGGGTTCCACGACTTGCCCAAGTTCATTCAATGAGGAAGTGCCAATGTTTCAGCTGGATTCAAGTCACTGGAACCAAAACCAGTTCCTCAGCACTCAATTAGACTTTTGAAACTGTAAATCCACCCAGCACGTCACTAGGCATGCAACCAACATTTTCCAAAAGTCACTTCTCTCTATCAGGAATTTTCAAGCTCTAGGGTTGGGTTTTCGGACAGCCTTTGAGCACTTCAGTATCAAGCTTTCCCCCCTCGTCTGATTTGAAGGGTGAATTCGGTGGCTTTCAATAACAAATGAAGCCACATACATCTCCACCACGTTCTCATTTAGCACAGCTCTGCCCAAGGCCTGGCACCTCGGTTGTGTCTTTGGAAAAGAAGAATGATTAGCTAAGGTGAGAGCCAGAGGCACACCTCCCTCCTTAGGGGCTGGACAGTGTTGGCTGTAAGAACACAGTGATGGGAATGTCAGAATCCAGAGGCTTCGAATATGAGAGAAGGTCTGACCCCATGTTGTTTGGTTTACATGTCATATTTTTAATTGAGTTTAACATAGGCTTAGTGTCTCACAAGAAAATCTTGGACTGAGCAAATCCAAAAATAGCAACCTTGACTTTCCCCTCTATTCACCTTCTACACGAAGCCAGGACACTGGTTGTAAAATGGAAATCGAGTCATTCTCTTTTCTCTGCATCCTTTCATGGTTTCAAATTGACCCCAGGAGCAAGACAGGACTCCTGAACACAATCCAGTAGGCTCTTCGTGGATGGCTCCTGAGCCAGCCACCCCCTTTCTCCCACATCCTTCCTCACCCCACTTCTTGCCAGTTTCCTCTGATGACTTGCATGTCCTGGAACATGCTAGATCTTACTTCTCCTTTCTCCAGGAGCCAGAGGATGGCCCACCCCCATAAACCCTCAGTTACTGGCATTCTATTATCTGTCCACCAAGACCAGCAACTTGGTACAATTCATCATCACTGAGTTTAGACGATTAAGTGGGCCATCTACAAGATTTTTTGGTTGAATAAATAAACAAATGAGCAAGAAATGAGCATTTCCAAGGATCAAGAACAACCATACTTTTTGAGAGGTGAGTAGAAAGAAATTCATGTGGAGTATAAGACAAAAGTACAAATGGAATTAAAATTTCAAGAATTGATAATCCTTCACCTGATTCCCAGTTGATCCTGGGACTATACTTAATGCATTTTATAAATGTTGGCTAGATTTTCCTGGATTTCCAAAGCAATGGGCTGGACTCAGTTGCAAGATCAATATAACATCACTTCTACCCTCCTAAAACTCAGTGTCTAGTGGTGGAGGAAGAACACAAAACTAAGATGGCGACCCATCTCTCTGCTGTTTGAGGACTTGGACAGTGTACTGAGCCCTTCTCATACATAATTTCTCATTTTCTCAGCAGCCTAGGAGATAGGCAGAATCCCATTTTTTACAGATGAGGAAACTGGAACACAGGCTGGTTTAAGTATATAACTTTTCAATCAAGCGGTGGAGTGGTAGGATAGAAAATGAAGTGACATTCCTTTACACCTGTGGTCTTGATAGCAATTTATGCTCAACTGTGCTGTAAAAACATTCATGTGGCACTTTATTCACATGCTACCACTTCTGTGGGTAGTACACCATTTGACACCCTGAGAGGCTGGGCCACCTGTTTGTGCACATCAGGACAGAATCCTGTTTCCTGATGTTTTTCCTTGTCACTTTATAAATACACCATCCAAAATCAGGCACCACCACCTCCAAATGTGGACCTCCCTTTGTCCACAATAAATACTGACATTTTCTTCCTGGGGTAGATAAGTGGTCCTTGGCCCTCAATTTGGATGCTGGCAGTTTCAGAGGCCCCAGAAGTCCTCAACAACCTGCCCTGTCCCAAAGCAGTGCTTATACTGCTTGATTTCAGGGCTTTATCCTTTGCTCCCCCTCCAGCTGGTATCTGAAAGGGCCCCAGAGAGCACGGCCCACTCTTGGCTTTGTTTAAGGACAGCACATCGGCCCAAACCACAGCACATTATCTGGGCCTCAATATATTATCGCAATATTGTTTTCTTCAGACCGACAGCAATTCATTACTTTAAGTACACAGGGGGATAATTCCAGGGGAGAATTGATCATCTCACGGACATATTGCTTGCTAATAATAATAATAATAGTAAAAGGATATTCCCAGGGAGGGATTCCTTCTGCACTCTTTGGTTTCTCCAGGTTTCTTTCCTTAATTTAACTCCACAAGCATTTACTTCCCAATGTGCCAATCACTGTGTTAAGATCTGAAGGAAGAAAGACAAATATGAATGGGACCCTTCACCCTCAAGGGCCCACTCTATTAAACAAGGTGAAAACACTAGTACTGACTGAGAAAGACGAGGAGCACAGTAGGAAGGAGCTTGCACTCTGCGGGTGGACCAGCCACGGGTTCAACCCCAGTGCTGCTACTCACCAGCACCACATCCTTGGGCCAATGACTTGATCTCAAGAAGTTTTCATTTTCTCACCTCATGTAAGGAAGACAGTGTCTGTACCAGCCCTGTGGTTTTAAGGGTGAAGGAGAAGCTACTGGAAGGATGGATGGCAGCTAGCCCATAGTAAATAATAATTATTTTAATAACAAAAATAATAGATTTTATTATTTTAGTAATTTAAAAAATTATTATTATTACTCTTTGGGTTATCAACCAGCTGCCACCTCTAGAGTCCCTCTAGGAACTTCAAGCTTTTCCTATAAGCCCCCATCCCTCTATCCAGCAAAAGGCTCATCATGCATCCAATTTGGAATAAAATTCAGTTGAATATATTTTAGGTAGGCAGAAATAAAATTATGTCATTCTTCTGAATGTTTTGTTCAGATTGACCAAGTTTAAAAAAAAATCTTTTGTGAATTTTTTTTTTTTTTTTTTAAGATGGGGTCTTGCTGTTCTGCCCAGGGTAATTTCCAAACTCCTGGGTTTAAGTGATCTTTCTGCCTCAGCCTCCCAAGTAGCAGGAACTGCTGGCAGGTGCCACTGCACCTGGCTTTAGTCCCTGTTCTAAAGAGAGAGAGAGAGGAATAGAACACCTCCTGGGGTCTCATCAAACTCACAGATCCCAGGTTCCTGGGGTACAGAGAGAAATAATGAAAAACAGCAGTCAGTTTTCACAATGATTCAGGGAGAAAAATGATAACAAATAGAAAAAATGGTCCAGAAACTTGGTTACTGCATACTGTTTAGCACTGCACTGAACCTTGTTAGCCCCGTTAGGACTTTGAGATTCCTTAACTGGGGGATTTTCCTAATCTGGAACATTTGTGATTCTTAGCTGACGTTGTTGTTGTTGTTATTGTTGTTTTTACCCTAAACCTTTTTTCTTTATTTCTTTTTTCTTCTTCTTAATTTTTTTTTCTTTTTTGAAGCACTAGGGATTGAACCCAGGGGTGCTCTACCACTGAGCTACATCCCACCTCCATTTTTATTTTGATTCATTGTATACAAATGGAGTATAACTATTGTTTCTCTGATTGTTCATGAAGTAGAGTCACACCATTTGCATAATCATACATGTATATAGAGTAATGATGTTTGTCTCACTCTATTATTTTTTCTTCCCCACAACCCTTCTCTACCCCTCATTTTCTTCTGTACAATCCATCCTTCCTTCATTCTTGCCTCTCTCCCATCCCCCGTTATGTATCATCATCCGCTTATCAGAGAAATCATTTGGCCTTTGTTTTTTTGGGATTGTTTTATTTCACTTAGCATGATATTTTCCAACTCCATCCATTTACCTGCAAATGCCATGATTTTATTCTTCTTTATGGCTAAATAATATTTTATTGTTTATATATACCAGTTTCTTTATCCATTCATCAATTGACAGGCATCTAGGTTGGTTCCACAATCTAGCTATTGTAAATTGAACTGCTATAAATGTTGATATAGCTGTGTCACTGTAGTATGCTGATTTTAAGTCCTTTGGGTATAGGCCAAGGAGTGGGATAGTTGGGTCAAATGATGGTTCCATTCCAAGTTTTCTAAGGAATCTCCATACTGTTTTCCAGAGTGGCTACACCAATTTGCAACCCCACCAGCAAGGTATGAGTGTACATTTTACCTCTCATCCTCACCAACACCTGTTGTTGCTTGTATTCTTGATAATAGACATTCTAAGTGGGGTGAGATGAAATCCTAGGGTAGTTTTGATTTGCATTTCTTTTCTTACCAGAGATGTTGAACTTTTTTTCATATATCTGTTGATTGCTTGTAGATTTTCTTATGTGAAGTATCTGCTCATTTCCTTAGCCCATTTATTGATTGGGTTATTTGTATTCTAGGTGTAAAGTTTTTTTGAGTTCTTTATAGATTCTGGACATTAGTGCTCTATCTGAAGTGTGTGTGGCAAAGATTTTCTCCCACTCTGTAGCTCTCTCTTCACATTGTTGATTGTTTCCTTTGCTGAGAAAAAGCTTTTTAGTTTGATTCTATCACAATTATTGATTCCTGTTTTTATTTCTTGTGCTTTGGGAGTCATGTTAAGGAAGTCTGGTCCTAAACCAACATGATGAAGATTTGGACCTACTTTTTCTTCTATTAGGTGCAGGGTCTCTTATCTAATTCTTAGGTCCTTGATCCATTTTGAGTTGAGTTTTGTGCAAGGTGAGAAATAGGAATTTAGTTTCATTTTGCTGCATATGGATTTGTAATTTCCCAGCACCATTTGTTGAAGAGGCTATCTCTTCTCCATTGTATGTTTTTGACACTTTTGTCTCGTATGTGATAACTGTATTTATGTGGGTTTGTCTCTGTGTCCTCTACTCTGTACCATTGGTCTACCTGTCTATTTTGGTGCCAGTCTCATGCTGTTCCCCACATTTTTTATTGGTGCATTAGAATTGTACATACGGATGCATCCCTTTTTATTTTTAAGTTTTATTTTGAAATCAGGTTTCAAAAAGTTGCCAGGCTGGCCTTGAACTTGTGATCCTCCTGCCTCAGTCCTCTGAGTAGCTGGGATTATAAGAATGCACTTTTCTAATCTTTTAATCTAGAATGATTTTTCTAACCTTTTGATCAGGAATAATTTTCTATATAGAAACAAACATACAGAGTGAGAGAGAGAGAGAGAGAGATTGAGAGAGAGAAATTCATCATAAAGAACTGCTTCACAGAATTATAGAGGCTGGCAAATCTAAAACCTGCATAGCCAATGCTCCATTTTGAGTCCAAAAGCTGACAGGTTGCTACAGATTCAGGAAGAATAATGCCTTAGTTAGAATGCAGCTAGGCAGAATTTCCTGTTACTTGAGGGAGGATCAGCCTTCTGTTCTGTGGAGACCCTCAACTATTTGATAAGGCCCACCCACATTAGGGAGGGCAATCTCCTTAACACAGTTTACAGACTTAAGCTCATCTAAAACTATCCTTAGGGAAACAGAGAAAAATGTTTAACGAAATATTTGGGCACCCATGGCCCAATCAAGTTAAATTTAACCATCACATCACAATACATTTACCCAGACTAAGCAATTAACATTGAATCACTGCTATTAATGCACATAGATCTTTATTTGCATACTGATTGTCTTTTCATCAGAACAGTGTTTATATTAAAGAAATGACATCAGGGTTAGGCACCAAGTTGGGACTGCTGACTGGATTGCACTACCATTCAGTCACACAATACCAACAGAATCAGAACACTGATCTAGTAGATTGAATCCTCAAATTGTAGTCCTGGCTATGCTAGTAAAAGGCTCTGAGACCTTGTACAAATTGCATCACTTCTCTGATTCATCGTTAAAAAGAACAACAAAATCTAAATAGATAAGCCAAAAGCATCCGTTCATGCTGTAAAATCCTAGGAATTTAAGGAGGAGACACATCAGGCATCATACACACACACATCAGCTCGCTCTGGTCCTGCCCTACCCAGGGGAGGTGGCCAGGTGGAGTAATGGGACACTGCCCAGGTCCTCAGCACTCAGTGCTGGTGGGTTCAGTCTAAGCCTACCCTCCTCCAGCCATAGCTGATCACTCTTTCAGTCCCCTTTGTACTTGTACTGAACTCATCTCTGTCTGATCTCCCATGCTGGGCCTTCTGCCTGATCTGTCTCTCTTCACTAACTTCTGACTTTCCAACCTCTTTGGGGTGGCTTTTCATCCATCCTACTGGCTTTCATGACCTGGTCCTTTGCCCTAGAGGTCTTGGATTCTTGAGTACTGGCCTTAGGTAGCCCTCTGTAGTCTAAGATACTGGACCTGCCTTGCCTCTAGCTTCGAACTTCTGATCCTACCGTCACGTTTATTATGGGACTATGTACCTGTGAGGAAGCCCTGCCGTCTTTGCACGGGCTGAGGCACTGAGTCACTCTGAGAAGCAGGTGTGCATACACATGGCTCACCAGGAACAGCTTGCCAGGGTTTCCCTGGGCAGGTGTCCTTTCTGCACCTAGTAAAGCTAGCCAGAGACAAGCAGTGTGACATTTAGAGAAGATTTTTCAGACGCTTTGCAGAGTGAGGAATATTGAAACGATAAGAGGACACGTTCAGCCCAACACAAAGCAAGGGCTTCAAGGAATGGCCAGGTTGGCTGACTTGAAAGATAACGATGGCAGACGAGTGTGCAGCTCATGACCTGGACCTATATCTTCCAGACAGGCATTGATAACTCAAAACTGTTAGGTCCTAACAGTCCTCTTCCTTGTCCCCATTGCACACTCTCTTCTAGATGGCACATCCTAAAGGAATTCGGTTGTTACATCCATGGAGAGTCAAAGCTAGAATTAAAACTGACAATGTTCTTGAGTTTCTTAACCATTTTCAACATATACCTACTGTGTGCCAGGTCCTGGAACCAAAAGTGATGGAATGAACATAGAAAGATGAATCAGGCATGATTCTAATCACTGAGGAGATCACAGAGTACAGGGAAGGGACAGTGGAAGAAGTATTAATAAATATGATGCAAACGCCCGATCTGAGGGGAAGGGGAAAGCCTGAAGAGACCATGCTCATGGTGAACCATGGTTATTGGGATGCAGAACTCAGGGTTCACATTTCCAGGAGCTCAGACTCAGGGTTAAGAGAGACAGGTACTCATTCATTCTGCCAGCACCTTCATGTCTGGCCTGCCCTACAAGACGGAGTCCCCAACTGGCCTGCTTATATAAGAATGGCTACAGGTTCAACTCATGAAAAAAAAACCAGATTCAACAGTTATAAAATTGGATCTTGCTGATGATTCTACAACTTTGGAAATTTACCAAAACTCATTAAAATGCACAAATTAAAGAGGGCAAGTGTTACTGTACGTACGTTATATCTCTAAAAGGCTCTTTAAAGAAGACAGATTCATCTTCTGGATATACTTGAGATTGTGCAGTTCTGAAAATCAAGAACATCAATGCTCCCCTAATTTCTTCAAGATGAAATCCATACCTTCAGCTTGACATTTAAAACATTACAAGCAGTGAGCCTTAACTCTGAATAGCATTTTTGCTTTAAATGTGCTGGTCTCCCACATGGCCTGCATATCTCATTCCCTCCCTCTTTTCTCCTTCCTTCCTTCCTGCCTGCCTGCCTCCTTACTCTCTCCCTCCCTCCCCTCCTCTCTCCTTATTTCTGCTGAACACAAACTTACCAAATCTCTCCTGATTTATTTTATTTGTTCAATATTATTCTTAATGCTGAAGTTACAGCCCTGAGCTACATACACACAGGTTTTTTCCCCTACATTTTCTCTGTCTGTGAAGCCTTATCTCCCTTCAGCTCATCCCATCCCACTTCCTACAGATATCCTTTTATGAACATCCCAGCCCCCAGTGATCTCTCCCTTCCATCAGGACTTTTCCCCTCCCGAGGCTGCTTACTAATTCATGGGGAACCTAGAATGGGCAGCCATCTTCTGGGAGATTCTGTTGACATTTAAAGCATCTTTCTGCTAAAGGTTGTCTATCTACTTCCCCCACCTCCAAGTTAAACCCTTGCTTCTTCTTTCAGTTTCTTTAAAACTTCTCTGATTATGATTATTGGTTTTCTGTAGCTAAAGGGCAAAATTAATAAATTCTTCAGCTGCACAACTCTCTTGAAATATAATAATGATTTCTGACTGTCAGTGCTGGGATGAAGGGTGAAGACAATAAAACAGAAATAAGGATGGTAAGGTTGTGTATATGTGTGAGTGTGTGTGTGTACGTGTGTGTGTGCGTGCACGCATGTGTTTGTGGCAATCGAACCTGTCTACTCCAGGAGCGTTGCTCAATAAGGTCAGATATTTGAGCCTTTGAGAAAGGGAGGAAGATCTGATTTCAAGATCTTGAGGAGGAGGATGCAGAGAAAGAAGAGAGTCGGATAGAGGAGAGAGGTGATTAGCTCAGTCTCTCTGTAGATTGGAAAATTATTATGTCACCTTATCTGCAAAGGTTTCTTCCAAACTTACTCCAAACTGCAGACCTGGAATTGAGACCACAGATATCAATTTGCCTGAGTAATTTTACCAAAAATCAAGATTGTGCTTAAATTTTGAGGTGAAAAAAAAAAATTAGGACGTTCTACTGTCATATATTACTAATTAGAACAAATTAAAAAATCAATTTGAAAAATTATAAATATAGGACACAGTAATCTATTATGTATTAGGCCCATGCAAGATATTGGGAGAGAGGAGTGGGGAGAAGAAGAACGATGCAGTAGATATAGAAAAACCCTTGCCATTTCTTTGGGGAAGACAATGTAATGTGTACCTGGGAAGCCAGTGGTTGGACTCTAGGGCCTTTAGAATCATGCTGTTCTGTGTTTTAGCCCCTGGAATATCACCAGTCGGATATGTGGCAGGGAAGCCACGTGACTTGTGGGGGACTGGATTTCTGACACTGTGTAATAAGTTTCACCATTAGTACTCATTCTGTCTCTACTGGCTGTTTCAAGGAACACATGGGATAATGAATATGGAAGTCTCATAGAGACATTTGGGTTCGGTGGATGAGCTTGTTATTTCTTCTGGGTAGATACTTCTGGCTTCCCAAAGGGACCACATTGCCAATCTCACTGAGCAATTAATGTGTAAACAACTTTGCTTTTCCATCTCGATGACTTTCTCTCTTTCTGCTTCTGTGTATCCAAATCTCTACACTCTCTACTAAGGCAGGGAAGGCGGGGAGATACCTACACCTTTTGCTACTCACGAAGAGATCCAGGAAGATTTCTTTGGTTCAAACTTGGCCAGCAGAGAAACAGTCTCATTCTCCAAGAAGAAAATTTGGAAGTAATGTTGTTATGTTCCTGTTCAGAACAAAGAAATCTTTTCCCAGAAACCATCAGAGACCAAATTGCCAACCAGAGGTCCCAGCACTCTGAGTACTTTAGTGACGTTTTCTACAAGCAACAACTGTTTCATACATAATGACCCTGTAATCATCAAAATCAGGAAATTAACACTGATACATTACTGCCATGAAATCCACAGGTGCCATTTAAGTATGACAAAATGTCCCAACAATGTCCTTTAGGAAAGTATCCAGGTCAGAAGCACGTGTTTCCTTCATAGACATGTCCTTTAGTCTTCTTAAGTTCAGACTGTATCTCCCTGGTTTTTCCCATCTCTAGCACCATCTCTTTACAACTTGTGTTTGGTGCTATTGGGCTCGGGGCATGCATCTTTGGAAGGATATCACGGAAACCAAGTTTCTTTGTTAGGGTATCCTATCAGGTGGCACGTGATTTTAATTTATCTCAGTTAGAGTGATGTTCACTTCATTTATGCCATTTTGGTGTTGTCTACCAGTCTTCTTTTGTTGAAATTATTGTCTTTGTGGGGAAGTGCTTCCGAATTATATAAATACCTCATTCCTTATCAAACTTTCAGTGCATCCATTCATTAATGCAAATTACTATTGAATGGTGGCTTCCTATTTATTGACTAGGTCATAATATGTTACTATAATTATACATTTCAATGCTTAACTTGCACCACATTTGGCTAGAGCTGGCTCCTCTGTCCTTGAATGTGTCTCCATACTTATGATCTGCCTTCTGGCACAGAGATATTCCAGGGCCATCTTTCACGTCTCTTGTCTTAGCTCTGTAATTAAATATTTGTTGTGGTTCAGATATGAGGTATTCTTCAAAAGCTCATGTGTGAGACAATGCAAGAATGTTCAGAGCTAAAATTATTAGATGATGAGAACTGTAACCTAATCAGTGGATTAATTCACTGATAGGGATTAACTAGGTAGCAACTGTAGGCAGGTAGGGTGTGGCGGCAGGAGGTAGGTCACAGAGGCCATGCCTTTGGGGTATATATTTCACCCGGATTAGTAGAGTTCTCTCTGCTTCCTAATTGCCAAGTCCTGAGCTGCTTTCTTCTGCCACACCCTTCTGCCATGATCTGCCTCATCTCTGACCCAGAGCAATGAAGTTGGCTATCTATGAGCTGAGACTCCTGAAATTGTGAGCCAAATTAACTTTTCCTCTTTTAAACACTCTTGTAGGGATTTTGGTCACAGTGATGGAAAAGCTGATTCCTTTCAGTAGAAGTGGCATTTAGAAGCCAATATCTGGACACTGTATTTGCTTGTTGCTGTTGGGTGAGGGGAGACTCAGACAAAAGAGGGTTGCTGCTCCTGGGTCCTATCCGTACACAATGCACAGAGTTTTACTTATACCTGTGTGTTCATCTGTGTGTGCTTGTATGGAGGGGTATGTGGAGAGAGGGAGGAAGGAATGGAGGGAGGGAAGGAGGGAGAGGGAGAGCGGAGGAAGAGAGAGGGGCTGAGACAGGCAAGGAGAATATATTTTGGTTTCTTTTTGTATTCCAACAATCACAGAATAATATTTCTCAAAATATATCTCAATAAACTGTTAACAAATACTCTGTGACAAAAAAGAGATTCCAGTTTTGCAAACACTGGGCTTCTCTGAGGCTCAAAACTACCTCTGTGCTTGGTGGTCATCCAAAGGGTTCTGTAATGTGCAACATCTATTTATGATAGGTCTGTCCCAGTGCCAAACTGACTTGTTGCTTCCGAGTGATGTAAACTGATATATTTTTTAAAATTTTATTTGAATTCCCTACAACATTTATTATCACTATTTAAAAATACACTAGAAGCCAGGCATGGTAGTGCATGCCTATAATACAGGAACTCAGGAGGCTGAGGCAGGATGATCATTAAGTTTGAGACCAGCCTCACTGATTTAGTGAGGCCATCAGTAACTTAGAAAGACCCTGTCTCAAAATAAAAAGGACTGGAGATGTAGCTCAGTGGGTTGTTCCATCTCTAGTATTAAAAAAAAGAAGAAAGAAAAATATACAGTAGAGAAATACAGATATGTCCCCACACTGCGCCCATGCTTCATGAAATGCTGAGACTGCATTCTCTTCTGAGGCAGGAAGAGGATGAGCTGAAACTGTGCTAGAAAGAATTGGAAGGCAAATCCTGGGGGCACTGATGAGAAGGTGCTGTCCCTGCTTGTTGGGTCTTCGAGTATTGGAGCAATTGAGACTATGGTCATGAGTTTTAGGGGTACAGGGTCAAGCCATGCACACTTCTAGAATGTGTCCATATTATCCTGTCTGGGAAGAAGCGGGACAAGGTCTACCCTCATGGCTTCTGGGCAGACGCAGTGGGGGTTCCAGAGGCTACAGAGCCTTCATTACTTAGTGGCTAAAGGCACAGTCTTTGGAATCAGGTGGATCCGAGTCTGAATCTTGGTTTGCCTGTGAGAAGGCTGACTTTAGGTATAATAAGAATACCTATCTTAAAATACTTTGAGGATTAGATGTGGCAGCTGCACAAAACACACTTAGCTCACTGCCTGGCATATGGCAAACGTTCAGTCAATGGCAGGGATTTTTTTTTTTTTCCTATTCTTTTTTTGGTGGTGATTGTTATTTTAGCATCACTTGAGAGCTTGGATAGTCTCTCCGGGAAATCTATAAAAAAGTGTGCAAGGCAATCCGGAATGAAGGAGATTGTGCTAGAAAAAGGGGCCAAGAACTCTCAAACTTGCCACGATTTCCATTTGGAGCAAAATGATAATTTGCTGTGTTGTTCATCTTTGGTCTTGCAGAGTGTTCAGCAGCATATCTGACCTCTACCCACCAGGTGCCAATAACACCTCCCAGTGTGCCAACCCACATGTTTCCAGAAGTGGTCAATTGTCCCAGGAGCAGGACAGAGGAGCAAAACTGTCCCTGGTTAAGAATGACCATGGTAAAGGAATTGATTTCCAGTTGGCTGAGCATGGAGTGGGATGCAAAAAGAGAGAGAAAATGACAAAAATAAATCATCCATTTAGTAAATCTGTTCCTAATATGTACATAGCTAGGGTGAGACGAGTAAGGTAGGATTATTATTGTTATTCTAAATTATGATTACTTATTTTTAAATGTTTAAATGCTAAAAAAGAAAGGCCAGTGCTGAAGGAGTTAAAGATTGTCAGGAAAGTGGTTTTCCATTGGCCACCCTCCCTTCCCACATGTATGGCAGCATCGCAGAATTCTTTTCCTTCTCTTTCTTTCCCACCATGACCTTTTCTCACTCCACATGGCTCTAGGGGCCAGAGGATACAAACCTGTGAGTGATCTTCCTCACTGCTTGTTCAACCATGATGCTCGATTCCCATTATCAGGGACAGTCCCAGCAAAGGCACTTACACCATTGCCATCTCTTACCTGGGACACTATGCAACACCAATGGAAGGTAGAAGCGGTTTCCTTCCTTTAAGTTCAAGATGTCTCCAGCGCTCCCAATGCTGAAGCCCCACCCCCATGCAGGACTGAGAAACAATATAGTCAACAGAGACAGAAAATGGGAGACAAAGTGGGATAGACAGGGCTCTGCTGCTATGGATATGGCCATAGGTGAGACCATTTCTAATCAAAGTCCTCTCCAGCCATGAGGACCAATAACTTCCTGTTCACAGTGAAGCTGGTTAGGGTTCATTTCTTCGTGGAATGCAAAGGGAGTCTGGTTTTTAGTACAAAGATAAAGGAGAGGAAGGGAATATAAATAGAACAAGGACCCTCAATAAACTGGCATGCATGAGATCATGGTTCAGGCAGAGAAATCTGTCACAGGCAGGAAGAGGACCACACTCTAGCAAGCAATTGGAGAGGGATGTTATAAATGGGGCCCAGTTGTCTATTTGGTGGCAGAAGTTATGGGAGCCACCACAGGCGAGACCAGTAAAGATTTGTGAGTGTGAAATCACCAACAAGTTACTTATGACTTCACTATTCTTTCTTCCACAAAAAAAAAAAAAAAAAAAAAAAAAAAAAAAATCAGAAAACAAGCATGCTACCTATAATGTTGAATCCACTGTATTTAAAAAAAAGCCCTTTGGAAAGAAAATATATTGAAATGTAAATCAGTTGACTGCTCTTAGAATTACACTTCTTGCATCTTACCCCAAAACTTAGTAGTTTAGATCTATTGTACTGTTTAAAATAAGATGCAAGTCTTTCATTAATTGCCTATAACCACACAGTATATTTTAAATTCCTTTTAGTTTATTTTTAATATTTGAGAATTGTATGAAATCTCCCAGTCACTGCCACCCCTGGATGGATAAGGCATGGCATATGTCTATCTATTCTAGACACACCAAAGACATCAATAATCACTCCTGGCTTTCATTCTTATTGAGCTTACATGCAAACTCAAAATTCATTTCAACATTATGCTCCAGAGAGTATAATATGAGTCTGAAAGATGTAATTATTTGCTATTGTTGAGTGGATTTAAAATCCCTTGGGCATTGTCCCTGTCTATGTTTTGGTGGAGAAGAAATGGCCTCCAGAATCTGGCAAGACGAAGGACCCTGGAGCAGCCTTGAGCATCTGGCACTCCTTCTATTAGGAAGAGGTGAGATGTGATGAGAGGCCCAGGCTGTGAGGCCTTGTGCTTTCTTTTCTGGCAATGACATGGGCAGTGTGACATGCAGGGTAATGAATTGCCCTCTTTGCAGAAATGAATAAGTTGTGGTCGGTGATGCAATGATCAATTTGCTCCATCACGTTAAGCTGCCCATTCATCATCCACACCTGCTGTCAGGAGCCCAGGGCTGCTGATATTGGCCTCAAGTCGCCGCCTCAGCTGGCTGAGCAATAGCCTTTGGAGTCGCCTCCCCAAGGCTGAAGGCCACCTTTGATTACAACCTCTGATGAGGGCCTGATTCCGGCTCAGCAACTGGTTATTCTGAAAACAAGGGACGTATGTGATGACCTGGGTCATTAAGACGCAGCTTGATAAAACAGGAAGGACCACTTAATGGGTACCCAGGTGGCCTGCTCCATGGTCCCACAGTGTGGACTTGGGCCTGTCCTGGTTTATCACTGTGCCTCAGTTTCTTCATCCTAGAAGGAAGCGGTGGAGGTGACTCTCAGCTCTTCCTCTCGGGCCCAAAAGGTCCTCCACAAACATGTGACAGGAAAGACGGTTTGTGAGTTTAACTCCCCCATCCACTAAGGCAAATGACAACATTTAACTACAATTGTTAGGCCTCCGTGAATCCCTTCATTGATTTTTTAACAACTGAATAACACCAGGTGTAATTATCACAGTTTACTGATGAGCAAACTGAGGCACAGCAAGGTTAAGTGAGGTGCCCAAAGCCTCAGGGAGGTGGTGTTAGATTTGGAATTGAATCTGCATCTGTTTGACTCCTAGACCCCTGACTCTTTCCATGGGGAACTGTTTTGGATGAGAATCAGCCACTAAGTCACTCTCACCAAACTCATTTCCTAGGAGTTCTGCAGGAACCAGGTGCTGCTAAAGCCCCACGGCTGTTCAGAGAGAGGCAGGGAAATCCCGAGGAGCTTGGGATAGAACACTTATTGTTGTACCCTCAGTTTCCAGCTTGAAATTTTTTTTTTTTTTTTTTTTTTGCGGTGCTGGGGATTGAACTCAGGGCCTTAGTGCTTGTGAGGTGAGCACTCTACCAACCTAGCTATCTCCCCAGCCCTCCAACTTGAATTTTTAAGCTCCTAGTTAGGACTTCTGTTATGGAGTGGAGGCAGCTGTTCAATAAGAATGTCCACAGGTTTTTCAGTGTCTTCTGGGATAGCTGCTGCTAGTGGCATTTTTTATTCTTTTTTTTTTTTTTTTTAACTAAATCTCTTTGGTGCCCTGTACGGAACATCTCCTAAACCAGACCTGCACTGGGTTCTCAGCACTGTGACTGATCCTGCATCATTTAAGTCATGGAGTAGCCTGATGAAGTTAGTCGTCCACATTCTTGAATGGGGAAACTGATCCGTAGCGAAGATCCTTGCCCAAGGTCATTTAGCTTATTAATGGCAGAGTTTATTTTAACTTGGATCCATCCATCATCTGTCCATCAATTCTAGCAGAGTGGAACTTGTCATGAAGGAGGCTCAGAGACAGAGAGCCTTGTATTCATCCACCCTCTTGACCCCTGTGATTGGATATCACTTATTTCTTCCTAGGTTGCAGTGTTCACATCTATTAATAACAGGGATCCTTAAAACAGCATCTTTCTCTCTCTTTTCTTTTTTTTTTTTTTTTTTTTTTGGTACTGGGGATACTGGTTACAACCCAGGGGTGTGTAACCATTGAGCTACATTCCCAGCCCTTTTATTTTTTCTTTTGAGACATGGACTTGCTAAGTTGCTTAGGGCCTTGCTAAATTACTGAGGCTGGATTTGAACTTGCTACCTCCCACCTCAGCCTCCCGAGCTGCTGGGAATACAGGCATTCACCACCGTGCCTGGCAAAAGCATCTATTTTTTATTCAATTCTTATGAGGTAGGACCTCACCTTTCATTCCAATCCTTAAAACAATTCCATAAGGTAAGTAGCAGTATCCCCATTCTATGGGTTAGATAACTGAGACTGAAAGGGAAATACAATTTACCCTAGGTCACACAGTGAATAGCAGAGTTACATTCTGACTTTAAGGTCCTATCTCTCAGCTTCTTAGTTACTGAGAAGCAATGATTCTTTTTTATTTTGTTTTTATTTGTTCTAATTAGTTATACATGACAGTAGAATGAATTTCAATTCATTGAGCACTACTTTTCATTCCTCTGGTTGTAAACAATGTAGAATCATTATTTGTGTGATCATACATGTACCTAGGGTGATGATGTGCATCTCATTCCACCACCTTTCCCAACCCATGCCCCCTCTCCACCCCTAACTTCCCTCTACCTTATCCAAAGATCCTCTATTCTTCCCTTGCCGCCCCTCCCCATTTTGGATTCACATATCAGAGAGAACATTTGACCTTTGTTTTTATGGGTATGACTTATTTTGCTTAGTAGGATATTCTCCAACTCCATCCAGTAACCTGCAAATGCCATAATTTATTCTCTTTTAAGGCTGAGTAATATTCCATCATGTATCTATACCACAGTTTCTTTATCTACTCATCTATTAAAGGCATCCAGTTTGGTTCCACAGTTTAGCTATTATGAATTGAACCGCTATAAACATTGATGTGACCGTGTCACTGTAGTATGCTGATTTTAAGTCCTTTGGGTATAAACCGAGGAGTGAAATAGCTGGGTCAAATGGTGGTTCCATTCCAAGTTTTCTAAGGAACCTCCATACTGCTTTCCAGATGGTTGCATTAATTTGCACTCCTACCAACAATATATGAGTGTACCTTTTTCCCCACATCCTCACCAACACTTGTTGCTTGTATTCTTGATAAGTGCCATTCTGACTGGAGTGAGATGAAATCTTAGAGTAGTTTTGATCTGCATTTCTCTAATTACAAAGCAATGCTTCTTAATATTTATTTTTCAGAAAAATCACTTAGGATCTTGTTAAAATGCCATCTGTAATTTAATTTGTCTAGATTAGGGCATGAGATTCTACACTGCAAATAAGCAGGGGATGCTAACGTTGCTGGTCCAAGGACCATAATTTGGGTACTTAGACTGTAGAATCTAGATCAGAGGGTGGAAAATATTTTCTGCAATGGACTAGATGGTTAATATTTTAGGCTCAGCTGATCTGTTTTGCAGTTACTCACCTAAGTCTCTGTAGTGGGAGATCGGCCACTGATAATGTGCAAAAAAGGGAGGTTGTGGGACCTTCAGGAGGTGGGGCCTAGTGGGAGGGAGCGAGGTCACTGGGAGCCACCCTTGAAGGGAGGCCATTCCTTCTTTCCACACTCTTGTTCTCAGCTGCCATGGGATGAGCAGCCTCCTTTGCCATGTGCTTCTGCCATGATGTCTCTTCTTGCCACATTTCCTCCATTTAAGTTGATTATTTCAGGTGTTTTGTCACAGTAAAGGAAAGTTCACACTCCCCTGAATAGTCTTATGCCATGATTTTGAAAATGTGGTCCATGGATCAACACAGAAGCACTACTTGATGACTTGTTAGAAGTGCAAATTAAAGGTCTCGCACCATACCCACTAAATCAGAAAATCTGAGGATGAACAAAGCAATCCATGGTTTATTAAGTCCTCCTGGTGACTGTTATGTGTGACACACTATAAGAACAACTAGGAAAAGGATTGACATCTTTGAAATGTAAGCAAGACCTAGGGACTCCCAGTTTGGGTAGAATAGGAAGGCAACGCAGAACAGAATAAGAACTCGAGGTCTGGTGTCAGACAGGGCTGTGTTCAAATACTGGCTCTTTTTCTGATCAGCTTCCTGGCAGTGGATAAGCATCTTAGCTTCTAGGCATGAACCACAGTTTTATTTGCAATAAACAAACAACATCATAAAAATATAAAATGTCAACAAAGTGTCAGGGGTGAATGAAATGATGTGATGCCCATAGAACATTTGGTCCAGTCCTTGGTTCAGAGAAAGTGCACATGAAGTGGGAGCCATTGTTGTTTGAATGAGGAGGACCAGATCTCTAAATGCTTGCAGATGGGTTGGTGTGAACCATCACCTGGAAGCAACTGGAGGCTTGTGAGTTTGAGGTAAGATGTGATGGATGAGCACAAATGTCATCAAACATATTGTGCCACTATTGGTTTAGCTGTTAAAGGGTCCAGTAAAGAGTCAATATATCCCACTTCACCCTTATGGCCACCAAGTAACAAATGTGTGTCTGTTATTAAAATAAACCTTGATTTGAATCTTCTAGCAGTGTGTTGGCCCAGAAAATGTACCACATGGTCAAGGCCCCATTACAGAGGGGAAAGCCCCAGCTTTGGGTCTGCTTAGACAAGACTTTTAGCCTCCACTGCTAAGAGCTAACTGCGTGGTCAGAGCAAGTTGCTTCATCTTTCTGAGCCTCAGTTTCCCCTCTATAAAGCGGGGACAGCATTGCACACCTTGCGGTGCTATGAGGGTTACAAACTTTGATGGTAAGTTTTCTCAGTCTACTTTGCACCAGCCACTACTGCTATGGATGAGCTGTCCAGAGGAGAAAGTGCCCATCCCAGCGTCACAAGAATTTTTGTTATCATTATTAATTTTGAGAGCTAAATAAGAAATCACAGTCAAGTGTAACACATGCTTCGATGGGGAAGGACAAGGGCCTCTTTCCAGAGAGGTGGATCCAGGAATTCTGAAGCCTGACTGCACAATAGAACCAACTGAGAACTTTTTAAAATTTCACTGCATTTAGTGCCATCCAGACCAACTGAATCACAATTCTGGAGGCAGGGACACACACACACACACACACACACACACACACACACACACACGTCTATATATCTAACTTTTTATTTTAATATAATATTAGACTTACACAATAGTTAAGATTGAATATAAATTTTTGTTCAGCATTATATTGGAGGTTTTAGTCAGGCAAACTAGGCAAGAAAAAGAAGTCCAGACTAGAAAAGCAATAAAATGATTTCTACTCACAGAAGATTTCATTTTGCACATATAAAATCCTAATACACATACATGTACACACACACACACACACACACACATGCACACATACACCAGGAACTAATAACTTTGCAAAGTTACAGGATAGAAGGTCAGTATATGAATATTAATTGTATTTTTGTACGAACAATGCATAACCTGAAAAAGAAATGAGAAAAAGAATCCCAATTCCAATAGCATCCCAAAGAAGGAAATACTTAGAAATAAACTTGGCAAAATAAGTTCAAGGCTTACACAATGAAAACTTAAAAATGATTCTAAAAAATTAAAGATTTAAGTAAAGAGAAAGACATTCTATGTTCATGGCTAAATGGTTTAATATTGTTAGTGGCAAGCTGATCCCCAGGCTGAGCCACAGGCTCAATGCAATCCCTATCAGAATTCCAGCAGAATTGTTGGATTTTTTTTTTTTTTGGCTGAAATTAACAAGTTCAATCTAAAATTCATATGAACATAAAAGGAACCCAGAATAATCAAAACAATACTGAAATGGAACAAAGTTGGAGAACTCATACATTCTAATTTTTCTTCGATTTTCTCTCTTCTTCCCTATGTGTACTTGGTATGTATCAAAAACTTTTATGCTGCAATATTTGAGAGCAAGTTAAAGATACAATGCCTCTTTATTCTTCAAAACTTCAGTGTGCATTTTCTAAAAACTAGAACACTCTCTTTTGTAACTACACTATAGTTATTGATATCAGGAGACATCATTGGCATAGTATTATTACATAATTACAAATTTCTTCAGGCATTCCCCTGATGTTCTTTATAGCAAAGGAAAGCCGGATCTCACGGGTTGCATTCACTCAGTTGCTGTGTTCTCTTGGGATCCTTTAATTTTGATAGCTCTTAAGTCTACTTTGCTATTATTACCTTGATGTTCTTAAAGATGAAGGTCAGTTATTTTGTAGAATGCCCCTCAGTCTGGATCTGTCCCAGATCTCTTCGTGATTACATTCAGGTTTTGTATTTTTGGCAGGAGCATCCTGGAAGTCATGTTGTGTTCTTCTCAGTGTATGATATCAGGAGGCAGATCGTCTTGATTTGTGACATTAGCTTGGTTGCTTCATAAAGGTGGCATTGGTTAGGTTTCATAGTTGTAAGGCTATTATTTTCCCTTCTTATTTAATAGGTTACTTGTGGGGAGATATTTTGAAGATATGTGAATATTTTGCCACTTTTCAAAATTTCTACAAGTTCTAGCATGCATCTGGGTTTCTTTTCTTGGGTTTCTTTTCTTTTTTAGTAGCAAAGATTGAACCCAGGTGCTTTACCACTGAGATATATCCCAAGCCCTTTGCATTTGTTTTATTTTGAGATAGGATCTTGTTAAGTTGCCAAGGCTGGCCTTGAACTTGTCATCCTCCTGCCTCAGCCTCCTAAGTTGCTGGGATTACAGGCCTGTGCCAATGTATCTGGTACCATCTGGAGTTTTTAAGAGATCACAAATTACATTAATGTAGCCAGGGTTGAGAGCCACTCACCTAAACTAATTGGAAGCAGTACAGGCTGGTCTTCTGGAGGAAGGGACATTTGAATGGGGACCTAAAGAATGGGTAGGAGTAGCCCTGCTCCTTGGGAATAGGTGGGGGTGAGGAAGCAGACATTCTGGAATCACAATGGCCTGGAGACACATGAACCACGTACAAATGGTCGGAGTCCAGTGGCTGGCACAGGATATAATGGAGGATTAGGCAGGAGGGACCTTCAAGGGTATGTGAGGCATTTGAACTTATTCCAATGGCAAGAAGAGACCATAAAATAAGATTCATCAGGGAAATGACATAATTGGGGTTTGGAGTTGGACAAGTATACCCCCTCACCTCCACCAATTTGCTTGACCACTACATGGGCACCAACTGGAGGGTGGCAATAGTGAAGGCAGGAAGGCAGTTAGGAGGGAAGGCGCTGAGAGCTGTGGCCAAGAGAAGAAATGGTGACTGGTGGGTGGAGGTGGGGATCAAGGAATGCAGACACTGTGCAGATCAGGAGAGCTGAGCTGGGAGAGTAAGCGTGGCACTCAGGGAAGGCTTCCTAGAGGAGGTGGCATGCATTGAGCCCTGATGGATGAACAGAAGGAAGCCAGATACAGAGGCAGATTGTTCTAGGCAGAAAGAACAAGAGGCCTGAGGAACCAGAAGTACCAGAAAAAGATGGAGCACCCAGGCAGGAGATTGATGAAACTGCAGAAAGAAACACAGCTAGATCCCCAAGGGCTACGGGAACCACCTGGGGACGTGTGGGCTTTGTCTTCATGCAAGAGACATGGGGAGCAGAAGGACCAAAAGGTGGTCTGCAATTAAGAGGAGGCTATGCCAGCTGCATGCAGAAGATGACTTGATGCAGGAAGAAAATCGAAGGCTGATTTGCCAGCATTATGGTGGAAATACCTGCAAGGGGCCCGAGCTTGCTGATGCTCGACGCATGGAAGCTATTAACTTAGCACACAGTTAGGAAGAGTGCCAGGCGGACCCACTGGGGTCTTTGGAAACTCTAACTGGGGTCTTTTTTTTTTTGTAAACCTCCTAGAGCACAGGTTAAAAGAATAGAAAACCTTCCTGTACAGAAAAGGAGGAGGAAAAGAACCTGTTGGTTGGGGTTGGGGAGAGGAGAGAAAGAGCGAGCGGTGCAGAATGAAGATGAATGGGCAGCGAGTTCCGGAGAATACATCCTTTCTCCAGAACACTTGCCTCTCCATCAGGGCCCAGCCAAGGCCTGTCAGACAGGAGTGGCGCTTTTGTGCGTCTGCCGCTGCGCTCCCGTTGTCATGGTGATGGGGCCATAAGTCATGTCTGCTGCTGCTGCACAGAGGCACCGTGATTTATGCCTGCCCGGCTGGGATTGTAAACTTTTTTTTTTTTAATGTTCAAAATCCATCTCAGCAAGGGAGGGCAGGTGTCTCCGGTTCAGTTTGGAGGAGGGGGTTGTTGTCAGCCCTTGGCTGACTCCCTCCAGTGAGGCCTCTACCCGCTGCACAGCTGGGGCTGGGCGACCAGCACAGCTGGGCTCTGCACAGCTCCCTTCTGACTTGGCCACAGGGGTTTCAAAACCCGGGGTGATGCTCACTCCTGAGTCGAGGCTACTTCCTGACTCCCTGGACCAACGCTTTGTTCTGTTACCCCCAGGCTACTCCTACACGTCTGAGCTTTTCTCTTCATGCTCCCAATTCCGGCTTAATACCCTGTGCTGTTTTTCAGCCCCTTTACCACCAGGTCCCTAGGAGGCCGTGATGGAAAAGACATGGGTCTGAAATCATTGGCTCCAAGCCTCAATTTTCTCATCTGTTCACTGGGGATGATATGGCTTCATCTAAGGCAGGGTTTCCTGAGCTTGGCACGGGGTCGAGTGATTCTTTATCACAGGAGGGTTGTCCTGCGTGCTGCGGGACATTTGACAACATCCCTGACTTCTACCGGCTAGACGCCGACAGCAGCCTCTAGGTTGCAGCAACTGAAAAGGTTTCCAGCGGTTGCCCAGTGTGTCGGCGGGGGGGGGCAAAATCATCTCCTTTAGAGCCCATTTTATGGTGAAGGAAGCAAGTCTTATCCTTTTGACCCATGGTTTTCTCAGCTTTTGTGGGCACCAAAACAGTCCCCCTGGTCTAGGATCTGTGACGTCCTGCACATCCCTGGCTGGTTCCCATCCTGCCTTCCAGACGCTGTGTCCACACTGCTGGACTGGACATCATCACAGGTACAGCATCTCTAGCACTTGTCACATCCAGCGTGTGATCCCAGATCCAGGCAGCCTCATTTCGAAACAGCTAACCAGGTCTCAGGGTATGGAGGAGGATGCAGGCGGGGCTGAGAGGTGCCCTAAAGGGTCGGAGGGAGTGAGAGAGATACTGTGAACTAGACTCTCAGTTTCAGGAATGCTACAACCAGGAAGCCACGGAGGTGTGTGGCATGGTTTGCCTGGGATGATCATGCACACTTTTACTTTCTCTTATTTCTTCGACTTTGGTTTTTATTATGATAAAGTACACATAACATACAACTTACTATCTTAATAATGCTAAGTGTATATAGATCAGTGGCACCAAGTGCATATCATTGGCAACCACTGCCTACTATCCACCTCCAGAAATCTTTTCATCTTGCAAAATGCAACCTGCTCCTATTGAACAAGTCCCCATTTCCCCTCCCTTCAGCCCTTAGAAACCACCCTTCTGCTTTCTGTTTCCATTATTTATACCTCTAGTACCTCCTGTCAGTGGAATCATACAGTATTGGTCCTCTTGTGTCTGGTTTATTTCACTTAGCATAATGTTCTTTGGTTCCTCCATGTTATAACTATGTCAGAATGTACTTCCTTTTGAAGGGTGAATAATATTCCCTTATATTTTTGTACCCCATTTGGTTCATCTGTTCATCCACTGATGGGTAACTGAGTTGCTTCCATGTCTTAACTATTGTGAATAACATTGCTATGAATCCTGAATTTTTTTTTGAAACATCTTTCAGTTGCATTCGAACAACTTAGTCATTATGCACTTACTGAATATTTACTGCATGCAAAGCCTCAGGAAGAAAAGGCAAGGACACAAGGAACATGAGTCACAATTTCTCCTGAACAGGCGAGAATTTTGAAGGGCCTAATGAGCAACTCCTACACTGGATTAATATTCATGCTAAACAATTGAATATAGTAACAATAATAGCCAGTATTTTGTGCCAAACATATCCTGCATCAACTCACTTGATTCTCAACAGCAATCACACAAGGTAGCTAGAGTTATCTCTATTTTGCAAATGTGGAAATTGAAGCATAGCATGTTTACTGTTACCCTGATAGTGAATGGCAGAGCTGAAATTTGCACCAGCATTGGCATGCTAATGACTGAGTTCTGTTGGGCTACAGAGTTTGGAAAGACTGGGTTGTGATGAAGTATTTCTTTTCTCTTACTATATTTTTCTCTTTGGCACTTCCTTACCCTTTCTTCTTTGTCAGTTCTAGGTGATGTTGGTTGACTCCTCACCCAGGACTTGCTTCTCTCAGAATACCCAAGCATGGCCATTGTCTCTACATGATGCACCCCCCCTTGAGTTCCTGTGCCATTTGCAGAGTCCAGGAGCTGAAATGTGGAGCAGCCACTGGCCTGACTAATAATCCAGCAAAAAACAGGCCAGCTCCCCACATCTACTCCCCCAAAATATATGGGTGCTTGAAAGAGGTCCTCTGAGAACTGATCCCTCTTTCTCTGATACCTTGCTTAACTCATATATCTTCTGAGCTATGGTGGACTAAGGTGGGTTTACCAAAGTGTACCTCTAAGAAGGTTGATTCTGAACCTGCTTCTACTGGAATAGTGTTGAGGAGATTGTAGCATGTGGAGTTTATTTTCTAAAGATTCATGATGCTCATTAGCATATTAACAGCCCTAGAAAAGCTGCCACCAAGGAAATCAATATAACCACTTCCCTTACAATAGGAGTTCTCAAACTTTTAAACTTAAGGAACCCATCTTTTAAAACTTTTATTCCATTTACTTGCCCGAAAGCACTGGTGTTATTTGGAACTACTTTGAGATAATATGATCTGCTTCCATACAATACAATAAACACTGTGAGACAGGAAATTTCAATAGAGCTATTTTGATGGTAGCAATAGTTCCGTGTAAAGGGATCAGGTGATACTTGGAGATAGCTCAGAAGTATTTGTTGACAATATTTGATGGTAATATCAGAATATCTTCATGATCATACCAAAATAACCATGTGAAATTAGTGTCATCAAAATGTTCTACATCCCTTCCCTGAGTCACTTACTGTGCTTGGAACTGGGAATACAATGACTGTTACGTTTCGACCTGTGACCTCCAGGAACACACAGATGCCAGTAAGGATGGGGGTTACTCATCTACAATGAACTGCAGTGCAGTGCCCTGTTCTCTAATTCCTGAAGGAATATTCCAGCAAAACAAACAAAGCAACAAAGCAACAATGACTGGCAGATGGGAGGGGAGGGCACATTCCCTGAAGGCTGCTCAAAGGAAGCGATGCTGCTGCAAGCCTGTGATGGAGGATGAGCAGTGAGCCAGGTACATATGGGACTGTGAGGGCGTGAGTCCATTTCAGGCACAGGGACAGCACTGGCAAAGGCAGGGAGATAAGAACGCTGTGTGGCATTTTAAGCAAAGAACAAATGGGAATGTGGTGGGAGATGAAATGACAGAGGGGATGTGGCCAGGCTCTGGAGTGCTAATGTGTGCCAGCTGACATAGTTTGGACCTCAGTTCTGAGGCACCTGGCAGTGGGAGGCTGTCAGTGGTCTTGAGCAGGGAACAGGCATGAAGACTCTGTGTAGAGGTGGGCCTGGGTATGTTCGTGGGGTGGGATGAGGGCGGGGAGCAGTGAGGCTATTGAAGAAGGCCTAGGCCAGGGAGTGTCAGTGAAGATGGAGAGGTGTGGACATTTGGACGATAATTTGAAGGAAGAGCGGAAGACTTGACATCTGTGCTGGATGGCTTCCATGTGCTTCTTCTGGTCCTTGCTCAGTTTGTCCTGCCCCTGCCTCAGGAGGCCACCTCAGTGGACTCTGTACCTGACTTCCATTGGGTTCACTTCTCCCGTTGAGTGAAGTTGGAATAATTCATTCCCCTGGTGCCTCTCTGGCAGAGGCACCACGAGCCATCTGTGTCCCTTAACTAAATGCCACAGCTCCATGGAATTTTCTCTCCTTGTTCTGGAATTTTCACCCTCGCCTTGATCCAATGACATGTGCCACAGGATAGTGCATATCCCGTGCTGTTTTTCTAGAACTTTCCCCAAACTCTGTGAATAGCTCCCTTTGTAGAGTCTTCTAGCTTCAATGTTATCACCAGTTTGCTGCTGGGATCCTCTTTGATAGCATTTTCCTTGTTGGGTGAGTAGAAAAGGAAATAAGCTTAATGGACAGGATCACCAAATCACCCACTGAAATATCCAGATCATCATTCTGACCAGATTGTACTGTGTGTGTGTGTGTGTGTGTGTGTGTGTGTGTGTGTGTGTGTGTGTTGGGGGGGGTTTGGTCTTTATCTGGCAGAGTAAGATACGCTAAAGGAAACATACGGGTGGACCTATGTAGCCACAATGAATAGGTCTAAAAATCACAAAATGATCACTTAGCTTATCTTGGTGGACAATGTCCTTCAGTTGCTGTTCACATACCTGAAAACAGAGCCTGTTGAGATGAGATCAAGAGAGGGTTTCTAGGGAACAGGGGAGGGGGCTATGAGATAGCCACAAACAGAGGAGGATTCTACCAACTTCGGACCATCTGTGTGACGGCAGGGGATGAAAAAATGCCTGAGGAGCCCCTCCCAGTCTGTGAGCTTATAATTGCTCACACATACCTCAAAGGGAATACTCAGATGCAGGTCAAGGTCCCAGCAATGTGGGTAGTTTGTTTAGAGCCTAAATCAGAGTGCTCAGTTTTCAATACAAACGACAGAGCTAGTGCCAGACGGTACCGAGGAAGCATTTTCACGGGAAGCCTCAACTCTGCTACTAGCCAGAAAATTATTTCAGGAACTATGTTGTCACTAAGATGAGATTTTTCAAATGTGTCCCCTGAGATAACGTGGCTGAATGAGGCTGGTGGATAGGACAGTTCCATTTCTAATTCATCCTCAACATCTCTATCGTATGATCATCCTTTCTTCTGCATCTTAGCAACCAAAAATCTCTCATCATTTGATAAGGGAATATAATCATCAAGTCATGGGATAAGAAATCTCTAAATATCATCAAGTTCAGAGGTGGCAAACACCTGAGCCTTCACAACACCCCTCCAATACTGGAGGTAAGCATCATGAGTTGACCATGGCAGTTTCCCCACATGAATCTGTTTACAGTCTCAGAAATCTTCCCAACATAACATTGAAAACAGCCCCTATCTATTTATCTCAGTTGGCACATGAGATGTCTGACATCTGCCACCTCAGATTTAATCCAACCTGTAAGATAGACAAATAAACAGAAGCTCAGGGAGGATTTTGAAGACCTGGCTTGGAGTAGATGTTTTTTCAATTCTCCCCTTGGCTGTATGTGTACTTTATAACCCTGTCCCCTAATCACAGATGACTAAGCCAGGAGTGGGCTCCTAACATACACCAGAGCAATCAATAATAGTTCTTCCTGAGGATTTTTCAAATTGCAATTCAAAGAAGAGAAGGACTCTTCCTTGGTGAGAAGAAGCACATCATATGAGGAGATTAAGATTATCACAACCACGATCCTAGTAGGGCAGAGAGGGACAGGAAGAGAGGTAAAAGCTGCCTCAGCATTAAAAGATGGCTGTAAGGATCAACTACGTGAATCTGTGTGGAAGGTCTCTGCCCAAAATATCACGTTATCTCTGTCTTCTATGCCAGATCAGGTCTCAGACCCTGGTACCCTGACCTGTCATCCAGCATACTTGCCAAGATTTATACCTTCCTGTCTCTCTCTCTTTCTAATCTAAAGATCTTCACATCTGCCTCAGCATCAGAAGTATCATTTGAAAAGTGTTTAACTACTAATGCAGATATAACAAGTCATTTCTCAGTTTCACTGTATCTGCAAAGCCTTCTATAATTCAACATCAAATATTTATTATTACATTTATTAAAGTTTTAATAATTTAGCATCTCTTGCATGTAAGATAGAAGCTTAGCTAACTGGTTCCCCTTTATCCAACCTGGGTCACTTCAATATTTATATTCCAAAGTCTCCATTTGAGTTTCATTTAGCAGAGTCTGTGTCTTGAGCCGTCCACCCGAGCTGACAGTCGGTGCGTGGCACAGCCTCCCTAGTGGCAAAGACTAACAGAAATCTGGTGCTGAACAGTGTTTGAAGAGATTTACTGAGCCCAGGCAGAAACTCATCCTAATAGACTTCACTTTTATTATGATCGCTAAACTAAAATGGGGGAAATATATATGTCTCCAGGCTCACTGGCTGAATGACAGGCAGCCAGAATGTAAGAGGGAGATCCAAGCTGTAGGGAACGTGGTGGCCTCTTTAGTCATGCTTATCAGAGGAGCCTCGTTCTCCTAAGAAAAGGGAGGGACATGGAAGTGCAGGGAACATTCTAATGCCCAAATTCCATGAATCCAACTGTGGGTGCTAGGGTGACTTCCCCTTCACCTAGTCTCCCTCTTCCTCCATTGATATTTCATATTCCACTTGCATAAAGAACACACCCACTCAGTAGACAAAATGGTCAACAGAGACTAAGATAGAAAGCCCAATGACCCTAACCTTCCACCTTAAAGAGAATCCCCCTGCCACCATAGTTGTCAGGATTTACTGAGCACTCAGCCAACGGCCTGGGTTCAAATTCTAATTTTGCCACTGATTAAACTGTTTTGTTGTGCAAATATCTTAAGTTTTGGTGCCTCTTTTCCTCATTTGGAAATAACAGTAACTACATCACTGAGTTTAATGAGTCAGAATCCATAACTGTAAAGTCCCTAGACAGGGTCAGACACATATTAAGCACTCAGTAAATGCTACTCATTATTACTTATGAATATGGAACTAAGAGTTTGAATATGTTGTCCAGTTCTCAAAAACACCCAGAAATATAGCTATAACTACCACTGCCATTTATAAGTAAGAGACTGAGGGTCAGAAAGTCTAAGTAATTTGCTCAAAGTCCAATAGCAAGTGGTGGAGCTGGGATTTGAACACAGGTAGTTTGACACCAGAGCCTTCACTGTTCTTTGCTCAACAGTCCAATCTCCTGTGTGTTGAGCAGGTAAGTGGATTACCTGTTGCAATTCCCTTGTCCTATGGGGAAAGGACGTTTGTGTGAGTAAATGGTGAGGAAGGGGAAAACTGAAGGGGAGGCTTCTGGGCTTGAGATTCTACCTAGCAAGGGCTGAAGAAACCCACTCTGAATCAGCATCCTCAGTGGAAAGGGAAATATCCTAGGTTGCCTACCATGTACAATCACATACAGCCATTAGCAAACCTGCTGAGGTTATAGGGAATGCAAAGACCAGTTGTTGAGTATTTTTTCAGCTCCAATAGGAGGGAGGTATCATGAGTATCAAACAATATAAGAGCCATACCAAGGGGAGGGCTTTCCCCAAGACTCTCCTCCCTGAGTCCATCCAAAGTCATGTGTCCCCATATAATTCAGCAACAGTCTGAGATTCACTCCCACCTAACCCACACATCCTATTGTCCTTTCCCTTCCTTAATCCCCCTATTGGTAGCTAATGTGACCAAGAAAAATGGAGGCAGACACCCTGTGTCTATACAGCTTCTGTACCATGAACTGTTTCTTTTCATCAGCTGGTCACACTGCATCACATGGTTACTGACTAATTTGTATTGCAATTCCTACTACCTCTCAAACTTCCCAGCATTCTTTTAACACCAGTTCCATGAAAGGTGCTGTGCCAGTCACTCTCTGTATGTTGTGTGGTCCCAGCGAGTACCATGTGAAGGAAACACACTTACCTCCACCTTCCAGGTTCTCACTTGAAGGTCTAGAGAAGAGAACTGACTTGGTCCAGTTGCTCAAGTAGCAAATTGTGGAGCCAGGATTCACATCTTGGCCTCAATGACTCCGAAGTCTGTATCTTTCCTATTCTTCCTTCCCTTTCTGGTCTTTGTATTTCTAGCACCTAGCACAAAGTTCCACAAAGTACCTGGCATGCATCTATTGGGGATTTCACCTTAAGATGCATAGTCCATGTTTCTGGAATGCATTGTTTCTGATAGGGATTCTGTCTGGGCCCAAGGCAGACTGCAATATCTGGAGTCCTCATCAGCAGGGACCTCTAGCACTGAACAAAATGTCCTCAAATGCCTTTTATATGGTTCACAGCTAAGAAAAGGGAACAAAAGCACCAGGCACGTTGTGGTTCCTGTCCTTCTTTCCCTGCAGCCTCTGCCATGTATCCTGCACTGCTACTCTTCAGTCAGATTGGACTGGAAGCTCCCTCACTGGGAATGCCACTTCAAGACCCTGTACCTTGCTCATGGAGAGGACATCTGTGAGTGCTTTTCTTATCAACACTCACTTGTTACCTGTTATGATTTTTCCCTAGGGATTATCCTATCTGTAATCTCAATCCACATAGTCAAGTTCTCCCTCACCTTGTTGGTTTTGAGGATGAGTTAATGACCCAGGTCTGGCTAACTAAAGCCCTCAGTCCCTTTAGGCATTGGTTTGGGATAAAGGCCAATGCCCCAAATTAGACCAAGTGGAAGCATCATACCCTGGATGTGGTCTCAAGTGTCAGGCTCTCAGAATTCACACCCTGGTGCTGCCACTTTCTGGCTTTGTGACCTTGAACAAGTTACATGACCTCTCTGGGCCTCACATATTCAGTGGAGCTAATAATGGGTGAATATTACATGATCTCATCTGGAATAGTGCCACATAAGGATGAACTGCTATTGCTACTACACGGTGCCGGGATCTTCGCTTAACTGATTGGGCAAGAACTCATCTTTTCCCTGGCAGTGCTAAACTCAGGTTGTAAGCTTGGAATAGAAGCTGAAAGTGTTCCTGAAAAGTTAATCAACCCAAAGAAAAACAGAAAGATGAGGGCTGAAAACAGACAGGAATTTTGAGTCCCAGCAATATTTGGGAGCACATACATCCTGCTATGTCAAAAGCTATTGCCACCCTGGAGTTTTGAAAACTTATATCTTTTGTTTTCTGTTCAAGTCAGGGGATTTATTTCTTGTCTTGTTACCTTGTTCATTTGTACACAAACTTTAGTGGACATTAGAATCAACTGGGACCTTGTTAAATCAGTTTGTTGGGCTAACCTCTGAAATACTGGATTCAGCAGGTGGATTAGTCTCTTGTGGCTGCTGTAACAAATTGCCACATGCTGGAGTGGCCCTAAAACAACTGTAAGCCCCAAATCAGTATCACTGGGCCAAAATCAAGACCATACTCTCTGTGAAGGCCCTGGGGATTATCTGGGTCTTCCTCTGCCAGCTTTTGGTGGTGGTTAGCATTCTTTGGTTGTGGTACATGGTCCCAACCTCTCACTCCTTCTTAACTTGACTTCTCTGTGTGTCAAATCTCTCTCTTCTGCTCTCTTAAAAGGGCACTTGGTATGATATTTTGGGCCCAACCAGATAACTCAGGATAATCAACCTATCTTAAGATTCTTTTTTGTTGTTCTTTTTCTTCTTTTAAAATTTGTATTTGTTCTTTTTAGTTATGCTTATGATTCTTAATCACATTTGCAAAGAGCTTTATTCCAAATAAGGTAACATTTACAAGTTTTAGGATTTATAAGCTGATGCCTTTGGGATCATTATCCATCTACCATAGAGGGAGTCTGTGAATTTGCATTTCTAACATGTTTTTATATAATGCTGATGCAGCTGGTCCTGGGATCACGCTTTGAGAACCAATGACCTCCTGACTTTCTGCATGCTTTGAAATTTGGCTCGAAGTTTCTCTTCTCTGTGAGAACTTCCTTTTAACCTCTAGGTGAGTCTGACCACCTACACCTTCGTGCCTTCTCTCTGCCTTGAAATTTCTCTCTATCCTCTTCAACTATCACAACGTTCATCTTTTTATTTGTGATTTTGTCTCATTTAATAAAAATAAAATCCTTGTCTTGTTTTTCTTCTGAATCTCCAGTACTTAGCCTGCCATATAATAGGTGTTCAGTAAATTCTCAATGCTTGGACTTGAAAGGCCAAAAGAACAAGGAGACATTCTTAATTCTATTTAGGACCAATTCAACGTGAAAACTATCACCAAGTGAGCAATGCTGGCTTGCATCTGATATTCCATTATTCTTGTACCATTGTTCCGGAATTAACAGCATTTCACCATTTCATTTTCATTGATTTGAGATCATAGGAAAATCACTGAGAAGCTCCAAAAGCTGGGCTTTGTGGGTGATTATTATTCTAACTATAATAGCTATTCTCACATTTCTCTTACAAGGAGAACCAGCTCCAGATGAAATCGTGAAGAAGGCCCGGTGTGGAGTCCTAAGTGTTGTTTTGCCATGCTGCTCTCTCCACAAGTGACTATTATCTCATCTCTCAAGCCAGGCTCTTGTGGCATGTTCCTTGCTAAGCCTCGAGACTCTGGAAGGCAGGGGAGGGCTTTATTCATCTCTGTGCTCCTGGCACAGTACCTGGCACACAAGAGGGGCTCAGATAGAACTTTTCAGAATTGAAAGGAATCTGTATGAAATGTAGCTTGAGTTTGCACCTCCATTGCTGCAGCAGCTATCATTAGTGTCTCCAACGCAAAAAATCTCATTCACAGCAGCTTCCTGCTGAGGCAGGCTGGAGCATAGGAGCCATCAGGGAACAGTTCTCTTCTTTGGCCCTTCGACCCCTCAGACTTGAAAATCTTTCCCTCTCACCTTAGACTCTACATAACCAAATCTCATGTGCAGTTCATGGTTAATTGCCAATGTTCTTTCTCCTGGGAATAATCACCTAAATTCTTTGCCCAGGAACTTGTTCTTTCTTTTCCAACTTCTCAAAGTACTCTATGTCTACCCTGTATGTGACTCTTCATTCATTCCATAAATATATTCATGTACTTAAAGCCACAGACCTGGCATACTGTAGTAGTGTGTGTGTATGTCTGGGTGTGCATAGGGATTACTGCAAGCCTTCAATACTAAGATGCTGTTGATTTCAAAATGCATCATTGACTGAATACAGTCTTTCACCAAAAGAAAGAGAAAAGAGTGAAACAGAGAAAGAGAACACAAAATTCACTATATGTGCCATGTAGACCATAACAAACGTAATAACTAATGCCTCTCCAGTTAGCTATGTTCCAAATTCAGGACTTAACCTGTATCATGTCATTTGACCTTCACCTTTCTCTTATATGATTTAAAAAATCTTTTCTCATCATCAACCTTAAGAGTAAACACAACCATAGAAAAGTTCATGCATTCATGTAAGTGGTGGATTGAGGATTTGAACACAAAGAGGTTTAGCTGCATTCCATATCTTATGACATTAAGCAATGAACTTTATGTTTAATAAACATACAACAGGGGAAAATGTGCAACTTGATAAAGTGTTAGTAAAACTGTTCATGTAACCACCACTGAGATCAAGAGGTCAACTGTCATCGGCATCACACAAATCCCTCAGCTCCCAAAGGCATCCCCATCCTTCCTTTCTTCTAAACCAAAGATCAGTTTTTATTAATTATTAAGACTAGTTTTAAAAGAATATGCATATATATTCTTTTGTGACTAGATTCCATCATTCAGTATTGCATTTATGAGATTCATACATGGTACACTGCATGGTAGTTGTTTTCCCTCATTTTCCTCATTAATGGTATTCCATCATAGGATTATCTCCTAATTTATCTATCTATGTTTTTGTTGATGGATATTTGGTTTTTTTTCCAGCTCCCTGGCAATCAACATGTGCTACTATTAATGTTCTTTTTAGTATTATTTGTGGTACATATACACACATTTCTGTTAGGCATATTCTTAAGGGTAGAATTGAGGGGTGATAGGGTATGTGCATACTCTACATTAGACACCGCAGTAGATACTGCTCAACAGGTTTACATGGTGGTCATGCTAACTTACATTCCTATAGTGAGGATAGGAAAGTTCCAGTTGCTCCATACGCACACCAACCTTTGCCATTATTAGTTCTTTTCAGTTTAGCCACTGTGGAGGATCGCAGCCTATACATCTGACTATTTTGCTTCTGGCAGAGTGAGGTCTCCATCTTTCTCAAGACTGACAGATGTAAAATAAAATCGTCAACTTTGATTTTTCCTCTCCAACCCTACGTAATGCTTACCTGTCTCCCCTGGCCTCTGCTTTCTCACGGTCTTTCCTCTAATCTCTCGGTTGCATTCCCACAGCAGCATTATTGGCTATCTATAATTATGATCTATTATTTATTAATTTCTAACCTATCTCCTGACTGGAACTTATTAATTCCTTGAACGCCCATGATATGCTCGCCTGGGCAATGCCATGTCAAACAAGGTTTATTAGTGCAGCTTGGAAAACTCAATTTAGCACAGCTCCTTTCAAATGGTGATGCTTGCAATGTTTTTTCCTCGCAGAGCAGAAGTCTAAGCATGACTTTGTCACCTACTAGAGAAAGCATCACTTGGGCCTCTGGTTTATTTATTTATTTTTGATCTTCAAAATGAACATAATAGCCTCAACCCATGTAGCTGAGGCAAGCATGGGATGAGATAGTGTTTGTAACATATTTGGCACAGAGGATATGATGGATGGATGTCAGTGCTTGTTATTATACTCTGTGAAGCAAGGTACTGTTATTATCTTTATCTCATAAAGGAGAGGAAGCTTAGAGAGTTGAACTTGACTGAGATCATGTTTCTCACACATGGGAGAGATAGCAATCTCACCCAGCCATTTGCATCTCCAGAGCAAGTGACTCATAACCAGTCCGACATCTGCCTTCTATCTTCACTGAAATAGTGTGTGCAATGTCAACAGCACAGAACCCTACTGACAGCTAGCAGAGACCTTCTTCAGTTAATTTCAGACAAGGTCATTTAGGTCTCTTGGAGAATGGTCTTTCAACCACATGGATGTTCCTTGCTGCAACTTCAAAATATATGATACAGAGAGATTTTAGCACAGGTTTCCCTTGAGTTTTATCAACTTCAATTGTATAAAACATGGAAATGATAATAATCTTCCATGAATCAATTTGTGTGTGCTGGTGTATATGTGCAAAACCACCTTAGTTCCTTAATTATTAGTAATTACTATTTCATTTTCTAAATAAATGATATCCTTTCATTAGTCTATTACTCTCCAATCAACTACTTTTGGGAAATAGTAAGAGACCGAAAAAGGTGACCTTGTGAAAGGTGACAGGTAAGAATAAATATATGGAAAAGTCGGAGAGCTGGGTCCTATCACAATGCCATGGCCATACTGATAATGTCTTGATTCAGAATGATCCAAAGACAGCATGAAGCGGTGGCACTCCAGGGGGTCATGTTGACTTTTATAAGCCAGTAAGCTATGTGAAAGGCAGATTTAGAAGAAAAACTAGAATTCATTTTTGGTGACATCAAAAGTTCTGTAAGGCTTTCTTCAACCAAATTGGAAGAAGAAGAAAAACATCTCTACTAGAAAGCTCCAGAATGGTACTAGGATCAGTCCTAAGACCATTGAATTAATTAAATCAATAAGCATTTAGTAGTTGTCCAATTTGTACTAGGAACCAGAGATTAAAAGCTAAATAAGTTGTTTTCCTCGACCTTGAGAAGTGCATCACATAATGGGACAGAATGATGTGCAAACAACTAATTAGAACACAGTAGAATAAGTCTATAATGAAGTTTCCGACAAGGTGCAGGACATATAAGGAGAGATGCAGTCATCATCCTTTCAGGAGTAAAGAACAAAGAGCTTTGGTCTCTGGACCCTTAGATCTCATGGATTAGCCCAAAGTCCATCCTCAGTATCAGAATCACAGCAGAAAGCATCCCATTCTCCAAACTCAGGCCTTCATGATTCTCCAATATACTGTCAAATATTGACTTTTTACACAATAAGTTCATTAATAATCCCACAGTGAGTGAGATAATATGTTACCCTCTCTTATATTTTATAAAATCCCAAAATAAGAGTAATGATGTTATAATATGCGGCACTGAGCCCCAGCAAGGGGGGTACTCTTAGGAGTTTTGGAGCGTGGGGTAGTTGACTGTGTTCTTCATATCCACTATCAACTGACTCCATCAGCAGTCAGAGGTCCCTCCTGCACAGGAGTTCCTGTGATCCTGAAACTGAGGAACATACAGGCCTCCAAGAAGTCCTTGGTACAGAGTCCTGGAGATGATATCCCTACCTGACATCTGCAGGGTCTTCTGTGACGAGCACATCTGTCTTGCAACTGGCCAGGGGATTGATGGACAGCTCCACAGGTGGAACCACAAAGCTTTTGCTCACAGGAAGCCAGAGGCCTTGGCCCAAGCTGAAAGTAGACCTGTAATGTAAGAGTTTCCATTGGGGAACTCCCTGGGAAGCAGAGAGCAAAAAGAAAAAAGGGGCCCTCTTCCCATCCCTTATGGGGCATTTTCTCCTTCTCCATCCCATTAAGTCCCCTATTTTCCCCAAGGCACAAGTTTGGCCAGGTTGGCCCAAACACAAATGGTCATTTTTTAAATCAGTTTATCAGTGTGCTCATGCATTGCTTTGCATTTCTACTTTTCTTTTCCTGGGTTAACAGTCAACTGTGAAGACAGGGACTATTTCAGCTCTGATTTCCCCTTAGTCTCTATACCCAGTAGGAGTTCCACAAATGACTGCCAAGTCAGCAGGAGCAGACTAGCATATAGGCCAAGAGCATGGACTCAGAATCAACTCAAACCAGTGTCTGATTTCTAGTATTGTCACTTAATTTGCTCTATGTCTTTATCTACTTAAGTATTGAAATTTTATATGAGATTTTGTGGAGGTGCTAGGAAGAGGTTCTATGGCTATTTTTTAAACTACCAGCATAGATAATTAGTTATATCTCCTCCAGTCCAGGAACCCAAATCTATAAATCTAGGTGCCAGACAAATGGGAATTAGATTCCCATAGCAACCTGGGCTGTGAAGGTACATTAGTGCCAGCAAGAGTTCTTAGTCAGTGCAGCTCAGAGGTGCACAGGATCGATAGTCTAAGGATGCACGACCATACTTCCTAAGAGACATTTCTCTATTCCCTACCATTATAATATCCCAACAAGACTGTCAACTCACCTGAGAATCTTTTCAGGGGCTTGCTCTCCTGTCACCAGATCATAGCCCCTCTCAAGTGTCGTGTATGGCCAAGGTCTGTGGAAACCAAGGGAAAGAAAAAGTGAGTGGAGATGACATTTGTCAGAAGTAAGCAGAATTCCTATTTGGACAACAGCTCAAATTCCAGAGGCAATTATTGGACAAGTCTTCTATGTTACAAAGGAGTGTCTCCATTTGACCAAAAGACTCAGCATTTATGTAAAATTCAGTTGCCCATATTTGAGTGCATGTGAGGAAATCTGATTCCTCCTCAGACCATGTAAGGAAGCATTCATTGATCACTTCTTGTTTGGGTGGGTGATTTGAATGTCAGCCTTTGTGCTCTAGAAGATTCATCAATCATGTACCTTTAATTCTATAATGTGATTTAGTGGGAAAATAGGATTTGCTTCCCACTGGGGTCTACAGGAGCACATCTGTTGCAGAGAAAGAATCCTACCTGCAGAGAGTTTTTGGGCATCCAGTAATATAACAGAGGAGGTAGGGACAAGTCTACTACTGCCTCATTCCCAACGTCCTGTGTCACTCACCCTTCACTCTGTCCCCAGTCACTGCGTACACACAGGTGTCTGTGAACGGGGTCGGGGGCATAGCCTTCGTGACAGCTGCACTCTCCTGGAAGCAAAACAGAAAGGAATCTTATGAAATACTGCCTCTCAAAATAGGCTTTTCCCTGGTGCCTTGCTTTCCTGGAAAATAAAGTGAACTTTCAGAAAAATCCCATGAAAAAAGGGTGTTTTGGTTCATGGACCACCATGGTTCAAGAAGAGTTTTTTCATGTGCATGTTCATTTGTTCACTCACTCATTTATCCATCCAATAAGACCTTGACACACCCTGCCAAGCACTAGAGACACAGGGACCAAAGGTGCAACCTGGTAGCTGAATGTGCTCACGACATGATGAGGAAAACAGGAAGTGACCAGAGCACTACAAATGAAGGGTCGATTTTCAAATAATTAAACCATGATGAAGTGTATTTATTTAAATATGAAAACAAAAATTGAATTCTCCTCACCTGAATGAACAAGACTTGATTATCCATAAACCGTAAGTCAAATACCACCTCCTCCAAGAAACTGTCAAGTTCCTTTTTAGGAAAAATTGATTTTTGCCTGTGGTCCCCTGGTCTTATGTATTTTTTTTTTTTTTTTGGTGTTTATTTTAAAAATTTTAGCTTGTTTCTGTATGATTTGGATCTGGAAGTGTCCCTAAAGGCTAAATGTTGAAGGCTTTGTCCCCACTGCAGTAGTGTTCAGAGGTGGAGCCTTTGAGAGCTGAATGGCTCATAAAGGCTCTAGCATCAATGGATTAAACCAGGGAAAAATTCATAATTTGATTGAACTATGAGGCAGTGGTGTAAATTGGAGGATGTTGACTGGAATGGGTACAATGAGGCGTGCCCTTGGGACCTCCATCTTGTCCTTGGCCCATTTCCCTTTCTCCTTCTTCCCTGCCACCATGAGGTGGTGAGCATCTTACTCCACCTTGCCCTTCTGCCATGTACTGCTTCACCACAGGCCCAGAAAAAAAAGAGTCAGTTAACCATGAACTGAAAAATTTGAAGCTAGAAGCCAAAATAAAATTAATTTCTTTAAGTTGTTTTCCTCAGGTATTTTGTGACAGTGAGAAAAGCTGAGTAACACAATTTTCCTCTCTACTCCTAGCCTCCCCTCCCACCTCCTCTCTTGTCCTCTTTCCATCTCGTCTCTTTTGATCACTTTTCTTCCTTACATCCATCCATCCCTCCCATCCCCACCATGTCTGTATCTGGTGTCATGAAAGCTTGCTAGCATTCCACACTGAAATATATTCTCCTGTTGGTCAAGTTCATTGCGGTTGGCTAGTGCATATTCCATTTCCTAGTATATTTTTAAAGTTTGGAATCCTTAAAGAGTTTTCAGAAGCTTTCTGTCCTGCCCTCTGGCTGTTAATAATTTCTGCTCCACTGTGCACTTCTCAAGGTGGGGGAATCTTTTTTTTAAATTCAATTATTTATTGCCCCCCAAGGTGTATTAGTGGAATAGTCATAGATGCTTTACCAAAAATAGATTCTGTAACAAAAGAAATAACTTTGGAAAATATTATATCCTTCTTTAAAGCCAGTGGAGCTTGATTCTCCACGAGAGTGAAACATACGGTTTTCCCCAGCTTGCATTACTTTGAGAGGTTTGCTGGTGGAGGAACTCATAGGAACAACATTCTGTGGAATACATCCTGGGAAATGCTGGTAGGAACTGCCCCGGCCAGCTCAGTCCCTGTGTAGAGCAGAGTTGGTACTCAACAGTGTAAGGTGAATGAATAATCAACTATCTGTTGGGGCTCTGGTAAATTTCCAGCTATTGCTGTCAGACTGCCTCATTTCCTATCTTTTGGTGAACACAGACACATACAGACACTCACACATAGATGCATACATACATGTGCGTGCATAGACACACGCAAATGAACCCACAACCCTTCCATCTTACAGTGATTCTGAGGGGCCTAACCTATGAGTTTTCAAATTATGTCTATGGAAATGCATTGTTCAATGTGGGGAATTTATGGACTTTTGATTGTGAGTTTTCATTTTCTTTAAATAGTTTCCTTTTTAAATATCTTTATAATAAAAAAAAAAGACAGATAAACACTCTGATGTTGCATACCAAAAGTAAGGACACTGCATCCTCATATTAACTCAGCTGGTCAGGTAAACTCATTTTATACAGGTCTCAGAAAAAAAATGTCTCCTATCATGTTTGTTTCATGGAAGAGGATGTGGAGACTATGAGCCAGGTGCTAATAAGTTCATGCTATTTGAAATGACACAGCTTGTGTTTTGGGATTCTCTCAATCTTGCACAACTAAAACAAGATACTAGGTGACGTGCAGGTTCTACAAATATCACCCATAACTCCTAATTTCTTTTTTATTGGTTCTTTTTAGTTACATATGACAGTAGGATCCATTTTGATATAATTATACAAGTATGGAATATATCTTATCCTCATTAGTGTCCCATTCTTATGGATATACATGGTGGTGGGATTCATTGTGTTGTTTTCATATATGTACGTGGGAAAACTATGTCAGATCTAATTTCAAAATGTTTGTATTCATCAAATAACCTTCCTGTTTTCACTGATGAACTATAAATGTAATACAGTGAATCTTATATGAGGCATTCTAGTGTTAAAAAATAAAAACCTTTACTTGTTTATATATTGCAGTGTTGTTTAATCTGTGTACTATCAGAACCAAGCAAGTATCTGGCAATAGCCTGGTTCATATATACCGGCTGAACTGAAATGGCAGTAGAACAGAATATGGAGTGAAGAATGGATCAGAGAGAGTATCTGACATGTTCACAACGAGATTGTTGAAAGACAGAAGGAGCAATGGAATGAAGAGATCTATGTTTTCTCTTCTCTGGCTGCTTGTGAACCATGAGGGGGCTGTCCCTAGGCAGGAACGCTCTCTGTAACCCTGCCCTCCACCCGCAAGCCTGAGGTCTTCCACCAGGTGGGAATGCTGTAGGTGTGTGCAACCCCATGGACTGACTGTCGCCAGAGTAAGGGACGTGGAGGGAAAGGGCTGAGAGCCTTGAATTTGGATGGGAGTAATTTCCCAAGCAGGGTGGGGTGGGAGTCACTAATGATGTGTTAAAATGCAACCGCCCCTTCATGAAATATTCACCACCTTAAACATGTCTAATATTAAAGATTAAAAGTCCTGGGATTTGTCCTCGAGACTCCCCGGATTGATTTATGATCTGCCAAAAGCTGCAGACCTCATGATTCATAATGGGAGAGGTAAAATGGTTACTGTGGGCAAAGGGACGGGAAGCCAGGCTGGGGTGGCAGGGAGGATGCTCCTTTGTCGTGGAAAGGGCAGAGGCTGAGGTTCCTTTCTCTCCTATCAGTGACTCTGCAGGTGAGGGCACAGCTCATTCCCCCTTCCCTCTTTTTGGGACTAGTGGCAACAATAAGACAACTATTCAGACATCCTGCTACATTTTTATTTTCCTCATTGTGTGCTTACTGAACGAGTTTTTATTGACTAGGAATGGATCATTAATTACTGTCACACATTATACAACAAATATGTATTTTTAAAATGAGAAGTATCCACCGCAGGGATCCCTATAAGGCTGCCTGGAGAACAGGACGTAGGTGGAAGGGAGAGCCTATCAGTGCTGGGGGTAGGTGGCAGACTGGGGTTCAGTCTTCACGTTCTTTCTCTGCAGTGGTGTGGCCTTGGGGAATTTGCTTCACCTCTTTGGTCTCTGATTTCTCATATGTAGAATGGAAACAATAGTAGTGTCTCTATCTCACAGGGGTGATGGAAGAAGAAATTGAAATAGTGTAAAGTGTTATCTCACAGCTCCAGTAGACAATGAGCTCCTGGTCAATAAATTAGTTCCCAACCCTTTTCCTTTAATTCCAAGATGGCTCCAGGTTTTTGATGTATGTTCACATATTAACTCTGGGGGCACAAGTCATTTCCTCCTCTATGGGCCTTAGTTTTCTCAGCTGCAAAACAAAAGTTTATATTAGAGGTCCTTCACTTCTGGGCACACCAAGAATCAGTCGTTTGTACTGCCCTTCTGAATCGCTGACTGCTGGTCTCTGGACACTGTTTTAGCCACAGCTGAGATCATTCTTAAGCAGTGGGCTAGGTGTCTCTGGCAAGATCTCCATCAATGCCACAGCTATTGGCCTTATTGACTTCCATTTTGTATTTTGCTGACTCAGCTAACTCTCCACTATTTGCAACCAAGCATTTCCTACTCTAAGATGCTCTGACAGTCAGAGTGGGGGGTTATTAACCCCTTCCATCAGTGACTCCTTTCTCCAACTCTGTCTCTGCACCCACCAGGCAATCAGGCTGTCAAGGAACACCTCCTTCAACCCTTTCACTACAATGGAAGATCCTTGACTGAAGGTGTTAAAACTACCTGGTTCACTATTGTATCCCAGCACCAGCTGCAATGCCTGATACACCGCAGACATTCAATAAACCAAAGTTAAAATAAGTGAAAGCACATATTTTACAATATTAATGCCTATGCCAAAGGGATAGGGAAATAATTTTTATTTGCCCTTTCCCCCACTAAACTGGGATTTCTTGGTTGCAGAAATATTTTCTTAATCATTCTTATCTCAATAAAGAGTACAGTACCTGATGAAGAGTAGGCAACTCATTTGATGAGTGGATGGATGGATGGACAAATTAGTTAATATGTAAATATATTATACTTGTCCTGAACTCAGGCTGAGTTCATTTAGAATAATGATGACTTTGCTAAGGACTGCAAGAAACTTCCATCCATGAAAGGTATTTGCTAGGGAAATGTGGACTGTAAACAAGAGTGTTCATAAAATGTCTACAACAGAATTCTACTCCATATCAGAGCAGGAAACACTCTTAAAGGTCCTCTAGTTCATCTTGCTAGCTTCACTTTTCAGATGGGAATATTAGAGTTTAGAGACTGAAGGGATCTGACCAAATCACTGGATTGGCCTCTGGCTCAGCCAGGATTAGAACCAGGGCTGCTGGCCACTGGAACCAGTATTCCTTCTGTTGCATTTGGTGATATTAATTCTTCTGTGTACTTTGAAGTTTTTGTAGAAAATTTTTGCTCTTTGTGCTCCTGTGACATTTCTAAGCTTTCTATAATGAGAATATTACATTTCCAAGCAGGTACTATAAAGAAATTAAATGAATTTGAAATATCCTTAAGCACATTAAAAACATACATTTATATGTGGTTAATAATGCAGACCTAAAAAAGTTTAATCTCTTCATTAAAGTGGTTCCCATAAGGGAATTCAATTAAGTGAATTTCTATCATGCTAGTTACTAAAACTCTGTATCTTCAGCTATAGATGAACTGCATTGGTTTTAAAATATTTACTCTTTCTGTCTCCCAGGTCCCATTTATTGAGTTCTCATTTTATGTTACATGCACTCTGACTCTATAAACTCTTGGAGAAAAACAACAGAACCCCTTGATAATGGACAAACTGGGTTCATCCTGTATGGTGCTCTTCCAGGCCACTTCAAAGTGGTCAGTGCCTTCCTGCAAACCATTTTCAGACAGTGGGCCTTAGAATCCTTTTATCCTGGATTTAAATCCTGTATCTGCCACTCAGAACCTGTATGAACTTGATCAAGTTGCTTCCCCTTCCTCTGGGACTTTTTCCTTATCTGTAGTAAGGACAACACGTATTGCTGGAAGGTTCAAGAGACAGATTTGAAAAGGCTCAGCACACTCTTTGGGCATTTCTTGTTGCTGAAAATATAATGAATTGTGGTTTGAGTTCTTATTGTTGTTCTTGGGTGGGAGAGCCAGTTCTAAGTGTGTTCGTTTTTTGTTGCTGTGACCCAAATGCCTGATGAGAACAACTTAGAAGATGAACAGTTTATTTGGGACTCATGGTTCCAGAGGTCTCAGCACATGGTCAGCTGACCCCATTGCTCTGGGCCTGCAGTGAAGCAGAACACCATGGCCAAAGGGTGTGGCAGAAGAAAGATGCTCAGGTCATGCTGGCCAGGAAGCGGAGACAGAAAGGTGCCAGGGACAACATATAACCTCCAAAGGCATGTTCCCACTGGTCTCCGTCCTCCAGCCACATCCTACCTGTCTACGGCTATCACCCAGTACAGCAGTCTTTTCAAATTATTAAACCATTAAATGGATTAATCCATGGACTAGGTTATAGCTCTCACGATCTAATCATTTCACATCTGAATGTTCCTACAGTAGCAGTTTTGTGGGGGGACACCTCATCTTCAAACCATAATACCAAGGTATGCCTTTTATAAAGCCAAAGGGACTTCAGTTTCTGTATCTGTAAATTTGGGGCATTGTAAGTGAAACAATCCCTAAGACTGTTCTCCGCCCTTCCAGAACCACTGACATCTGCTGACTGTGTCCATGGCACCTCCCGCTGAAGGAGGTACAGGCAGACAAGGCGAGAGGAGAGGCTGCTGCCTCCCTTGCTCCCCGCAGCTCAGAGGTGCTCACGGCCTGTCTGTGAGAGTGCTGGAGAGGTGCAAAGCCTTCCTCCCAAGCCCGCCTGGCTGGCTGGCTCCCCTCCTCCCACCCCGTCATCCTTTTATGATTCCATTTTCACTTGCTTCCAACTCAGTCATCACTTATCATCACAGGCCAGACACACAGTCTGCTGTTCACTTTCCTATTTACTCTTCTTGTCCCTGTGGCTTGGAAAGACATTTCTGTGAGCTCTCAGAACAATAAGCATGGTATCCTTGTCTGTTCTGACTCTGAATGGGCCATACTATGCCTCTCTGCCCATGTGTCACTGGAGCCCAGCTCGGGGCCAAGACGCATGGTGGGGGAGGCTTGGACTAGACATAACAATACTGAGGGCCAGCTCTCTGCTCTCATGGTGATGGAAGATACCTGACATATGTCATGGCATGTCACTCTCATGACAAGTGCTTAGAAGCAGGCACACATGCTCTCATTGTAAAATAAGGAAACAGAATGAAACTCAACTAATCACTTGTCCAAAGTCATAGATTCAGATCTTAAAGCTCATGGTCCTTTACACCACTACAAATATCAGAGCAATAATCAAAACCACAAGGACAATAATAAGGAGATCTGTATTTAATTTGATGATTATTGTGTGTTAACCATTGTGGGTAAGGAAAAAAAGCAGGGACCTTGGATTTATCTGCATTTAAATTACCATCCTATAGCTTTTTTAAGGTTCCTCTGTAACCAAAGGTTAAGTCTTGTTCTTCACAATTTCCCCTGTTCAAATGCATAATTTTATGTGAGGACTGTCTTGAATTCATAATACCTATCGAGTGATGGGTGGTTGAATTGGTTTTCTACCAGGAGAGATAAGGCAAAAGGTAGTGTTGTACTTTGAATCTGAATGTCCTCCAAAAGCTCATGTGTTGGAGACTTGGACCCCAGCTGGTGGCAATACTGGGAGGTGGTGGAAACTTTAGGAGGTAGGGTCTATTTGAAAGAGGTGGGTCACTTGAGGCATGATCTTTAAGAATTTATTTTGTCCCCAGTTCCTTGCTCTCTTTCCCACTCTTTCTGATCTGCTCTTAGGAAGTGAGCAGCTCTGTTTCACCATACCTTCTCTCACAGGCCCACAGCAATGGAGTATGTTGACCATGGACTGTAATCTTTGAAACTATTAGCTAAAATAAACGTATCCTCCTCTATGTTGGATTTCTCAGGTATTTTGTCATAGCAACGAAAAGCAGATTAACACAAACAACCGGTGCTGAGAAGTGGAGTTGTTGCTGACTTTACTTTCGGAAGTTGTTCAGAAGCCTTTGGAACTGGTTTGTGAGAAGAATTTGGAAATGCTTGGAGATGCAGGATAGAGAGGCCTTAGAATGTTGTAAGTGGACAACTCTGTTGTGAGCTCACAAGATCAGAATGCTAATAGGGATGTGGAAAGCAAAGGCTGTGCTCATGAGGTTTGATGACTTTATTGTGAATTGGCATAAAAGCAATACATGTTACATTCTGGCAAAGAACCTGTCTACATTTTCTCTATTCCTTGAGACTTTGTGTGAACATGGGTTTAAAGGTGATAAATTAATTAAAGCAGAGGAGGAAATTTCAAGGCAGCACAGTTTTCGGGTGGTGTCATGGGAATGGCTGGCAGTGTTTGACCAGACTTTTAGTGAGAACTGAAAGCAAGACACACAGTGGGAAGATTTGAAAAGACTGGCAGTTTGACCAGAAAAGTGCAAGTAAAATTGGAGCGAAGGAGGGTGTGGTTGTTGAAAAGATTAGAGTCATTAACATCTAAAAACTAATAGTTTTATTAGCTGTCATATAAAAGCTGTCAGGCATCTCAGGCATTGCCCAGAGCTCGCCCATCACCCATCACATGCTCAAGCACATAAACGTTTAAACTCCTTTGAAAGACTCTGCTTTGAGAGAAGATTACCAGTGTACCCTGTTCTCACAGGGTTGCCTGGGGAATTATCTTCCATGTTCCCTTTCACCATGTTCAGCCATCCAAGCACACAGAGGCTGCTGCAGCCCTGGTCACAGGAGCCTGGCTATTGCTCCCAATGGTAGGAGCATCAGCCATGGGGTGCTGGTGTTGCAGGCTTGCAGATTCAAGTGTTATGGGTCAAGGAAACCTGGATTCAGATTCAAAGGAAGACTCGGGGGGTGGTTAGGCAGTGTGTGGCAGGGTCTGGGATCCTGAAGGCAGGCCTTGAAGGGGTCACATGTGAAGCAATCATAAGGAAGCCAAAGTTGCCATGGAGACCCCAGGATGTTGGAGATGTCAAGAACATGGAACATCTGCCAAGGAAACAAGCAAGCAGCAAGCAGAGCCAGCCCAAGAAGAGGTCATTGGGCTGCAATGGGCACTTCATGGCATGGGGAGGGATGGCCTGTGCCCTTTTAAGCCCACATGTGCCCCAGAGGCTGGGCAAGGAGCTACAGGATTTTACCCTACTGGGTTTCATTCTTGCTTTGGTTTAATCCCATCTTGGTATTCTCCTATTCCTCTCTTTTGGAATAGGAATGTTTACTTTGCCTGTCCCACCACTATATTTTGTAAGATTGTTATTTTCTTTTTATTCCACAGGAGCTCACAACTAAGAGTTCATCTTGAGTCTCAGAGGAAACTTTGGACATGGACTCTCAAGCAATGGTGGAACTGATGAGACTTTGAGGACTTCTGGATATGGACTAAATTCCTTTTTCACTGTTACATGGGCCTGAACCGTTGGGGGCCAGAGGCAGAATGTTACAATTTGAGATTAGAACGTCCCTCAAAAGTTCATGTGTTCTTTATTTAGCCTGAAGAACTCACAAAACTTAACACCAAAAAACAAATAACCCAATCAATAAACAGGCTCAAGAACTGAATAGCTCACAGAAGATCAACATACATATGAAAAATGTTCACCATCTCTAGCAATTAGGGAAATGCAAATTAAAACTCCTCTAAGATTTCATCTCACTCTGGTCAGAATGGCAATTATCAAGAATATAAGCAACAATAAACATTGGTGAGAATGTGGGGGGAAGGTACATTCATACATTGCTGGTGGGACTGCAAAATGGTGCAACCATTATGGGAAGTGGTATGCAGATTCCTCAGAAAACTCGCAATGGACCCACCATTTGATCTAGCTATCCTACTCCTCAGTTTATACCCAAGGGACTTAAAAGCAGCATACTACAGTGATACAGCCACATCAATGTTTATAGCAGTTGAACTCATAATAGCTAAACTATGGAACCAAGTTATGTGTCCTTCAACAGATGAATGGATAAAGAAAATATGGTAAATATATACAATGGAATATTATTCAGCCTTAAAGAAGGAGGAAATAATGGCATTTGCTGGTAAATGGATGGAGTTGGAGAAATCCTGCTAAGAGAAATAAGCCAATCCCAAAAAACCAAACATGGAATGTTTTCTCTGATATGCAGATGCTAATTTATAATAAGGGGTGTGCTAGGGAAGAACAGAGGCACTTTGGATTAGGCAGAGGGTAGTGAAGGGAGGGGAGGGGGCAAGGAGGTAGAAAGGATAGTAAAATGAATTGGATATTATTATCCTCTGTGTATGTATAACTACATGACCTCTGTGGTTCCACTCATGTATAACCAGAAGAATGAGAAGTTAAACTCCATTTATGTATTATGTGTGAAGTGCATTCTAGCATTATGTACAACTAATTAGAACAACAACAAAAAAGTTCATGTGCTGGAGGTTTGGTCCCCCAATAGTGGCACTATTGAGAGACAGTAGAAACTTTAGGCGGTAGGGCCTAGTTTGAAGACATGGGTCACTGGGTGTGTAACCTTGAATAATTTATTTTTTTCCCTAGATGCTTCCCTTCCTCTCAGTCTGTCTCTCTGTCTCTCCCTTCCTCCCTTCCTCTTTCCCTCCCTTCTTCTCCTTCCCAGCTATTAAGGAGTAACTCTTTTCCACCATATACTCTCTACCATGATGCTCTGCCTCATCATACCCTTATAACAATGAAACCTGCTAACCATGGACTGAGACCGTGAACTAAAATAAATGTTTTCTCCTCTAAGTTGATTTTCTCAGGTATTTTGTCACAGCAATGTAAGAGCTGACTAACACAGGCAGCACCATAACTACTGCTAAGCGTCAACTACATGTTAATCTTATGCAAATGATTTCTGGGATTTATGACAACACTGGGAGGGAGATGTTATTGGCTACACTTTAAGTAACATGAAGCTGAGACTTGGAGAGTGGAAGCTGCATAAAGTTGTGAACAGAGGAGTAAACATCCAAGCCCAGATCTGTTTGTCGACTCCCAAGCTCTGTGACAGCTCTTTAAGAGAGTGTGGAAAAGGGCACAAGAATGGGAGATCAGGGGATGCTGAAGGGAAACTTACTACGCCATGTTAGTCTGAATGATCAGTTCCTAGTATTCATTTCCCTGTAATGATATTATGCATCTGCATCTTTGCCACAGCTGACTGTGGGAAAAGTGAAATTTCTGTCCTACCCTTTGCCCTCAGGCTTGGTGTATCAATTGACTTGGCCAATGAGATGGTTGAAAACATGATGTGAAGTACATGAAGTGAGCTGTTGTGGCTGGGATCTCTGTCTTGCACTCTTGCCTCTTGTCATAAGAAAAACATCTACAAGAAATGGCTGATTCAAGGAGGATGAGATGTGTGGATCGTAACTGGATTCAGTCTGAGTTTAGAGCCAAATGAAGCTGAATCCTGCTGACTTCAGTCCACCCACAAGTGTGACAAAGGAGAAACAACATGCTTGGAGTTGTGGACACCACCTTGCTATTCAACATTATCAAAAAAGCAAAAGCCTATGAGGTACCTCAAACACATACATATGTCTTCATCCCTAAGTAATTACCCGACTTTCTTCCCAAACTGGAAACTTTAGAAACATTTCTAACTGGGCCCTATTTTTTTACCTTCAGCATCTGAATTCCTCTGATTCTACATTTCCTGTGTTATTCAGCACCATTCCTTCCTTTGTCTCCTTTCTGTCTTTGTCCCAGTGCAGGCCCTTGATATTGTCCATGCACACTACTATAACATTGTCTGACCCTATTTTCAGTGTCCCCCCACCATCTGATCAGACTGTTGGTCAGCTATCTTTTCAAAGAACAGCTGCACCCATGGCCTGTCCCTAAAACGCCCAGTGGTTTCCAGTTGCTTCCAGGTTAGAATTCATATCCTCTGATACGGTACTCAGAGCCCTTCATGATGGGCCCCAGCCAATTTTCCAACCTTATCAATATCTCTCCCTCCATTGTAACTTTCCTGTTCTAACTTGCTCTGGGTTTACTGGTATGAACAAGGTCATTTGAGATCCACCTGCAGACCCTACAGAGCTTCTTGCAGCAGATCTGCCTTGACTCCAACCCTTGAGAAAAGCAGAACCTGGACATTGGAGGGATGAGGTCAATGAGAGAAAAGAGGTTGAGAGGGAGTGGGAGGCAAGGACAAATTAAATGGGAAAAATTACTATTTAATACAGGAATGAGATAACACAGGCAGTTTTGAATATAATCAGCATCATCAAGGATTATATTTTATAATAGTAATTCCTCTGCAAATCATCTCACCTTCCTCTGCTTGTCTTCCCATATGTTAAATGAGTAGGTAGTATTCAGAAATTCAAGACATCCTCCCAAACTTTGTTCAAGTTACAGTCATGACTTTTCCTCTAAAACACTCTGGTCTTGAAGTCAGCATCTCTCTGGGGAACAGGGTAGTTGTGGGAGGTTTGGAAGTTTAGGGAATAGTATCGGAGTGAAATAACAAGAGGGTGAAGCAGAGAAACAGGACAGCACTAGGCTATCATTTGAAATTCCAGAAAGAGAGGAAGACTCTTCAGACATCGACTTGGACAAATATCCTGTGTAACCTGGGCAGGTCTCCTCCCTCCTTTGACTCAGGTTCTCTATCTGCATAATGAGGTGTCTGATGACTGCTAAGCCACCTTGCATGAGTGTCTGGTCTCCCTTTCTGGGTGAGACATTTCAGTCTGGCCCTTCTCCAAACACTTGAGACAGAGCTGGACACCCACATCATAGTGGCAGCCCTCCATTGCCATTCATCAGCATGATCTGAGAGCCTGAAGATAAAAATAATCACAGGCCAAAAGGTTCCAGAGGCACAGGCTAGTGATCGTGTCTGATGGAGGTCACAGTCCTTAATCAAGGCTACCTGGGGAACAAGTGGTGCTGGCTCAACCCACGTGGAGGGGCCCTGGCTGGGGAGAGGCCACCAATCTGGTCACATGAGGGCCACTGCTCCAGATTTTCATCTAGAGTGACCACCTCCATTAACTTCACTGCCTCTTTCTCTAATCTCTACCTCTGACCAAACCACTCATGTGGTTATCTACACATTAGTGTCTAGGAGGTAAGCATGTGGAGAAAATCCCAGCTCAAACTCATGACTGATCAAGGACAAGGGGGTGAAGAAAACTCATCAAGAGCCTGGGAATGGTACAGAGCTGTCACGTCCAACCACCAGGAAGGATACTCCATGAGGCATTCCATACAGATGCCCAGAGCTGGGCCAGCTGGGCCGGAAGCTGCCCTCTCCCCACCATCTGCCCATTCCTCCCAGAACCCTCTAAGCTTCTCAGATGAACTGGAATGGGTTGAGAGCTAAAGGACTGCCCTGGAAGGGGAGAAGGACCTGGTGAGCAACCGTTCTGAGAGGCTGAATCTTCAACCCATTCCTCGCTGACCACATAGCTGGCATCAACTGCTGCATCTCTGGGCCTCGGTTTCCTCATCATATAATGGGTTCTCTAAACCTGATGTATTAGCACAAGGATAGCAGATAACACATTGAAACTACTACTCATGGGCCCATGAGTGGTCTTCAGGCAGCAGCAGGGTTACTGCTCCTGCCATTGGCGCTGCTAGCATTGCTGCTCTTTGGTATGGGCAGGTCTGCCCCAGGTCCTGTTTCCTCCCTGGTTTAGGGAGCTTTACTTCTTGATTACAGCTGCCCGCCCAGGCTTCCTGCTCTGCTACCTTCTTCACTTTCTCCTCCTCACATGGATTTTGTCCCTGGCTCAGGCTAAAAATTTTACTTTTTCAGTACAGTTCTGATTCTCAGGATAATTCCTCTGTACCTGGCTTGGGGAGATGGGAGCTCAAAGATGAATCCACCCAATTTTCTGTCTTCAAGCAGCTGTCAGGCAAGGAGAATGACTAGGAGGAAAATACACTGCTACCACAGGTGTGATATGAACTGAAAGAGGAGTGTGTACAAACAACCACGGAACCAAAGGAAGGAGGGTGAGCTCTACCTCAGGGTCAGGAGGAGAGGGAGGGCCAAAATAAGAAGAGGGAACTGGGAAGACCATTAGCGCCAGGCAGTGCCCGAAGTTCTGCATTTATAATAGCTCATATGATCTTCCAAATAACCCTATGAGGTAGGCACTATTGCCAACCCAATCTTATAGATGAGGAGACCAAGCCTAGAGTGGGTTGAGAACCTTGCAGGAAGTTAGGAGTGAAAGACCAGGACTGGAAGCCAGCCAGCCTGGCTCCAGACTTTGTGCTGTTGCCCGGGGCTGCCCTGCCTCCCTCTCCTGGAGCAGTAAGATTTTCCAGAGTGAAGGAGGAGGGTAAAGGCAGGTCACAGAATAATGGGAAATGGAGGTCTCCTTTGTGTCACTGGCTCACTGGGGCACCCGGGAAGCAGAAGATCTAATGATGCTCTGCAATCCTGCACTGAGCTGCAGTATGGGGAGTCAGTCCCTGGAAATTTCCACATCCCCTGTATAAAAATAGTCATTCTGAACAGCTGAAGCCAAGTGATGGGAATAGACAAAGGCAGCTAAAGCAGGTAAGAGAGGCACTAGAGTCAGAATGGGATGTGAACTCTGCAATCATCAACCAATGGCTTTGTGACTCTCTAAAATATTCTCTGACCAAAATTCCTCATTTCCAAGTGAATCACCCACCCTTTTCAGTGAACAATATGAAAAACGATCAATTCCCAGTATGAGCTCCATAAATACTGTCTGCTATTTCTATGATGGTTACTAGAAAGTCAGCTGCCTTAACCTTCCTTGCTGACCATGGTTCTTATTCCAGATCCCTTGGTTGTAACTTGGAAAAAAGAGAAAGGCTGAGAAATGCTTGCTAAGCATGATATGATCAATCTGCCTTTTCACCTCTGATCCAATGAACTATCCTAGGTGCAGGGGCTCATATTACCCCGAGTTTATAGATGAGGAAACTGAATCTCCCAGAGATTAAATGACTTGACCTCAGTTCAACAGCTAGAAAGTAATATGGTCAGGATTTGAATCCAGATCTGTTGGACTCTGGAGCTAGAGCTCCTCACCACTATACCATGTAAGAACAAAAGGGCTCAGCATGACCCTGTATCTCATCAAAATGACCCACCTTGATGACCCTACTTGGCCACACACCTCATCTCTAAAGGAACATAAGGGGAGGCAGATGAGACAAGGTGATGTGGCTGTCAAAATCATGGGATCCTAGAGTTCTGTTTTCCTGCAAGGGGTTGGGTGGCCTTATTTAAGCCATTTCATCTCTCTGAGATTCATCGTTCTAACCTAAAAGACGGGGAACATAAGTTCTGCCCTCTCTTATTCATGAGAATGTGAGGATAAAATATATACTTAAGCCAGTTGGAACACATAATGATTTATAATGCAGTTGTTGCCTGCCTGAACAAAACCTGAAACAGCAAAGTGAAATATACAAAATAAATTAAGCCAAGGGTAATTATTCATTTTGCAAAAAGGGTTCTTCACTCCAAAAGAGACTCATTGATGTATTTTTTTCTTCTACGCATCAGCTATCTTTGGTAGTTTAAAATCAAATTGCATTTATATAATTAAAGCTAAAAGACTAGTGATTTTCCAGAGTATACTCTGAGTACACAGGGCCATAGTTAAACGTGTTCTGTTCATGTCACTGATGCCATAAAACAAGACAAACCAGAGACCCCTGATGGTCAGAGAAGGGTAAGACCCCCTCCTTTAGCTAGTCAGGAATTTAGGGAAATGAGGTGCATCTGTAAGTAGCAAGCAACGTCTGCCCTTGTTTCCAGCGGGGTCCCCACCTCAGGGAGACCTCAACCTCAGTTGCATGCAGATGGTCAGGGTCATAGCTAGCTTCCCCAAGAAACTAGAGTATTGTCATTTCCAGCCCCTCCATCTGGAATATTATGCCGCTTGACATAATGTGTCACTCTGCAGAACCCAGCTAATTTTCACTTTCTAATCTCACTGCTGATTTTATTCATATTCACAGTTTGCTCCCCCTTACCTCCTCGTCCTTCTGTGTTATGATTCTCTTTTCCCTTCCAATGCTGACTCTCCTTTCAATTCTCAATCTTCATGTTTTCGTCAGTGCCTGGTTCCCTCTGAGGTCTCTGCTTCTCTGTTACAGTCTTTCTCTCCCTATGTGGGTCTGTCTTCCTTACTGTCTGTCTTTCTCTGTGTCTCTCTTTTATAGCTCTCTGCAGTGAGAACTCGAGTTTAGAGTCAGAGAGGCCCCGAGATCCATCTTAATTTCCTCATCCACAAATAAGAGAGAAAAAGTCATCAACTTCAAGGGTAAATGTGAAGATTAAATAAGATATGGCATGTAACAGCTGCTTACCAAAAAAAAAAAAAATACAACCATTTCTTGTTAATTCCACCCACCCTCATTTTGTTTTTCTCTCATCTTACTTCTTTCCTTTGCTTCCTTTCCTTTCTAACTACCCCATTCTCTCTGCCTCCCCTGCAACACAAATCAGCCACACCCCAGTCTCTGGCCTCAGCAGCCCCCACTTTCCGGCAATGATTTAATTACGGAACAGCCCGAGTTCCCATTTCTTTTACAAAACGTTTTTACAGTACATTTCCTGGTATATGATGGAGAATCATCATGAATCATTAAAATCAAGCAATGCATGTCCAAGTGGCCTGCACTCGGCTTCATCAGAGTCAGGCTTCACTATTATGTTCACTTCTGGCCACCGAGAGGTTGCAGCAGGCTGGTCACGCCGGGCAGGGCAATGCTGCCTGACCTTGCTAACTTGAATGGAGCATCTTAAATTCCTGGGTTCCCTGCCCTGAGGGGGACTCCTGGTGTGAGGACCTAAGTCCATATCCCACCCCCCACTCTCTGGTAGAGACTGAGACCCAACTAGTGCAGTTTTAATAAAGAGACCATTCAACACCGCAATCAAAAGCAGGGACAAGTATGTGCACAGATGTGCACACACACACACACACACACACACACACACACACACACACACACACAATGAATCAAAAGCTGCCTTTAGTCCAAAAAGAGGAGAAAGGATAGTGTAGGGCAATGGGCAGGCCCCCCACCAATGGTATGAAATCACCAAGAAAAAAGGCTAGTGCATGACTAAGTGCTATATTTTAAGTGGCTTCCAGGAGGCCCCTTCTGCTCAGAAATCTGTCATAATGTCTGCCATTCCATCAAGATTAAGTCTTTGTGGATTAAGCACTGCCAACTCTGGGGGGTTCCTTTTGCCCCTAATTGAATAATTCCCAGTTGCTGAACATGGGTATTTGCCATACAATATAGCAAGTACTTTGTACTGATGATAATCATCACAATAATATAGCAAAGGTGAATACTTTTCCTCCTTATTATAAAGAGCAGGAAATTGAGGCCTCGGGAAATTAAGTGATTTTCTCACTTAGTACCAAGAATCAGGAGCAGAGTCAAGATTTTCATCCCAGTCTATCTGACATCAGTGCCTAGACTTTCCATTTTGCCCTGACTGCCTTTCCCAAACCAGAACAGGGCCTAACATTAACACAAATGGATTACAAGCAAGCAGAAGGTAGTGGCAGAGTCTCTTGCAATCCCTCCCCGGTGACCAAGTCAGTCTTGGGTTTAGTCGAGGTTTGTGAAATAAAGACATCCATGAAGCTTGGGCCAGGGGATCCTGCCATGCCCCAGATACTCCGCACTGAAACTCTTTGCAAGAATGAGTGTATATGATCATATCCTACAAGACCAGCCCCCAAAGGCACTGCCAGAAGCCCACACCCAAGGGCGACGGCTCAAGCTGCAGCTGGATGTGCACATCCCAGGGATAAACTATTCTACTGCTTAGGATGTTCTCGGGAGGCAGGGAAGTCAGGTGGCTCTGCTCTGCAACTCACATACCAAGTTGCTGAGTAAATCAAGAGAGCCTTCTCTCTGGTCCTAATCTCATCAGGGTTCCAAGGAAGGAGCTAAACTAGGTGACCTGCAGGGCTCTGTGCAGCCCTGAAACTTTCTATGTCCTTCCATCATGCCACCGTAGGAGAGTTTAAGGGCTTCTCAGGAGGAAGGTGGGGAAGCAATGATCATGAACTGTTACTTTTCCCTCTCCAAATTCCAGGGGGCACTCAGGTAACACAAGGGCAGAGTTGCCACCAAGTGCAGGGTTGTCACCTGAGACTGAGTACCTCCTTAAAATTTGTGCCAAGCCTCCTTACCTGCCTCATGCTAGTCCCAGCTCTGCTTGGCCTCATGGTCAGAGAAAGTCTGTTCGACCCCTCGCTTGTATTACATATTTATTCCAGTGTTTCCCCTCTCTCATCCTACGTCCTTGGTGTCATCCTCTCCTGGGTTTTATCTTTAGACACAGTGTGAAAACTGGGTCTGGAGCTCACACACAGAGACACAGCAAATAAATTTCTTAGTTCTGATGTCAAAGCATGAAATCAGGTTAGTAGAAGCTCCACAGGGCAGACATGGAAGCTTCTTTAGCCCACTATTTCCAATACTGAGCATGATGCCTGGCCTAGAATTGGTGTTCAGTAAATAAAAGCAACGTATGAAATGCAATGTCCGGATTCCAGCCACTTCTTTCTACCTCCACTTCTACCACCCTGATCCAAACTACTGTCATCTGTGCCCTGAATTATCACATCAGCCTCCTCTTGAGTCCCTAACGCCACCTCTGTCCCTGTAGCATTTTTCTGAACAGAGGCACCAGAGGAATCCTCTTAAGAGGTAAGTTCGATGATGGCACACCTCGCTCAGTCCTCCTATGGTTCCCTATTCCATTCACGGTGAGAGGGAATGTTCTACAAGGCCCACACAGGTCCTTGCTCTCTGGTGCCTCTCTGAGTCTCTCTCCCAATAGCCTCCTAGTACACAGTGCAGCCGTGTACTATCTTCTCCCCCATGGTCCTCCTTGAGCATGCAAGGCACAGTCCCCTCCAAGCCTCTGCACCAGTTGCTCCTTTGGCCTGAACAAACCTTCCCCCACAAACCCGCAAGGCCTGCCTTGCTCCCTCACCTTTCCATCTCACCCACCTTGAACAGTCGACTGCCTTCCATTCATGCCCTTCTCTACTTCCACAGTTCCCTCCTCCTGCAGCCTTTACACACACACACACACACACACACACACACAGACACACACACACACACACACAACACCCTCATCATCATTATCTTCTAACTTGAGGTACCCTTATTATATTGTATATTAAATGTTATTACATATTATTCCTAATACACGTTACACATTGTTATACTTAACTCTCTGCCTGTGCCTGCCCCCACTTTGTGAGTTCATGGCAGCAAAGGGCTTTGGCTTTATGGTTGGTTCATTCTGTCAGAGCCTCACTTCCTGCTTAAACCAGGTTCTTCATAGATACCTGTTGAATGTTAAATGAACATATTCATGAACAAATAAATAAAGCCCCAAACCAGTTCTCGGGACTATTCAAGTAGACGGTTGTAGCACAAAAACAATTATAGACAATATGTGAACTATGATCATGGCCATGCCTCAATAAACTTTCTTCATTGTAAACGTTAGCTAGCTCATGGGAATAGTGCTGACTTCTGCACTAGATGAAAGCTCTGTTAGACCCGGCAGTGGGTCTAGATTTGCTTCCTGGGCATCTCAGTACATAACACGGAGTGTAGCACAGCACTGTCACTAATGAAATATTTAGAATGAAATGAAATCCATGCAAAATGTACTTGCATTCCACTCTGTCATTGCATGCCTATTTGAACTTGGTGCAAGAATGGAAATGCTCTGTACCTTGCTCTGCAAAATGGCAGCCCTTAGCCACGATAGCTACTGAGCACTACAAATATGGTGCATGTGACTGAGGAGCTGAATTTTAAACTTTATTTTGTTTTAATTAGCTTACATTTTAAAGGGCCACATGTGGCCGTGTGGCTACTAGTAGCTAGTAGCTATCATCCAAACAGGAGTGCTGCATTATGATCAGTCTTTTGCTTCATTGTTCAGCTCTAGACACCCTGTTATCCCACTCCACAAAGCCTTTTTTGACTACTAAGGTTCATGATAATTGTTCTTTTGCCTATGATCTTAGAATACTAACTTCATTCAGTCCATGTTTTTGCCAAAGCTACAATAATTTTTTTTTGAGTTTTACATACCAGGCTAATGTGTCAAGTGCTTAATATACTTTATCTACTTCAATTCTCATAATAACCATCCAAGGGTCATTTACATTAGTACCACTGTTTTACTGTTGTGAAAAACATAGGTGCAGGAGAGGTGGGAAATGTCTGAAGTGGCAAGGCTGAATTCCTGACCATCTGAATCCAGTATATATATCACTGACTTCCACAACAATTTTATTAAGTGTAGAAACTTGTGTTGGTCCCAGGTTCCTGTGCGCACATGCTGTCAGGTTCCAAGAGATCGGGACCCATTGGTTGTTCTCATTCTGTGTCCTCCAAAGTCAGAGATGGGCATAACACTGGTTTTCAGTACACAGAATTTCAGAGCTGGAGAACACCCAGGAAAGAGCTAACATAAAGACCCCCTGCACTGAAAGTAGAGAAATGGAGGCCCAGAGAGAAAAAGTGACTTGTCAAAGGTCAAACCATGAGTGAACTACAAAGCCAGGAAGTGAAGCTCATGGAATTTGCCTTCAAATCCAATATTTCATCTTTCATGCACACATTCCAAAAATTATTATTAAACATTCAGTCTGCTAGCCACTGGACTGAGTTTGGAGATAAAGCAATGAATAACACAGATACAGCCCTTGCCCTTGTATAACATGGTATCCCTTAGATAGCTAATAATTTATTACAGAGCCATACAAATAAACATATAATTGCAAGTTGTAATTATGTTCAGTAGAATATATGATGGCGGTTAAGAAGATAAACTCTAAAGTCAGAATTCTGGATTCACATCTAGATTCTAACACTTCACAGATGACTTTGGGATAATCCATTAATTCTCTGTGATCTAATATACTTTTCTATAAAATGATGATAGTCCTATGTCGTTACATTAATCTTAAGACACAAAACTTTCTACATTCAGCATTCCTGAAATGAGAACTCATCTAACAATTATTAGTATGCTGGGTTACTATTGTAAATATTTTTCTCTTAGTAGTAGATAAAGTATTAGTACATACATATTCAGACATCCATATATATAAGACTGTGTCTTGGTTTAATTAAGACATGATTGTATCTACCCTCATAGAGTTATTAAAAGACTAAATGAGATAAAATTTATGAAGTTTTCAGAAGAGTACTTAACACATAACACTGTATAAATGTGCATTATTATCATTCACTATAAGGGAACAATAGAAAACTACTGTAGCATAAAACATGGGAGGGATAATTTAATCCGAAGGTTGCTTCTTTGACAAAGGGACATGTAAGTTGAGATAGGAAGGATAAAAGGAGTGAACAAACTACAGAATGGACTTGTAAAAAGTAGGGGTGCATGGAAGGCTCCATGCAGAGGAATAGCACCTGCACAGTCACACTAGCTCCCAGAAATGACTCAGCACTACCAAGCATGCAGGGCTTTATGACAAGGCTTTATCCTCATAGCACTCTCAATTCCAACTTATGCTTTTACCATTGTCTTTTGTTTCCATATTTTTGTTTGTTAATAACCCATTCATTTTACTTAGATGCTTCTTGATTTACTTTTAAAATAGTAGGACATATGCCAGTTTTAGATGCCTGAAATATTTTGAAACATACTTCTTGGATAAAATTTAATAGAGTCCCTAATTTAAAAGTCTGGATGTATGGTGATAAAATCTGGTCTTAAAATGAAGGTAAGCACTTCCCTCCTTTCCAGTGTCTGCAACTCAGATATAATCATCGGAGGTTCTCAGGCTACCTTTCTTTCTCTATGCAACTTTGCAATATGAGATTTCAGATCTCTCAAAACCTCTTCCTTTCAAGTTCTGAAGCAAAGCTTGCCTTCACTTTCAGTGGGACCGATGAGTTCCCAAGCAAGGAAAAGTTTTCATAGTCTCTTTTTTAGACAATTCTAACCTTCTTGTCCTTCTCAGTTCTTAAAAAGTCAACCTGTTGCTTGCTGTTGCAGGATCTCTGAAATTTTATGACCTCATCTTTGGCACAGATTGTCCTTTGGTAAAAGACCCCACTTCTCTTCCACAACATAACTTTACAACACATTTAAACCAAACATAGCAAAAGTACCAAAGAGAGATACCAAATAGTTTCTCTACAATTCATAAATGCTTTAATAGTTCCACATCTCAGTTCTACATTTTTGCCTTCTCCCCAATTCAACTGGGTCCTTTTATTTTTCAAGTTTACTTACTCTATAAATTATTTGTCCAAAGGATTCATGCTTGCCTCTGAGAACTCTTTGCAAATACCTACCAAAGGGAGAAGACCAGATGTCTCTCTCTTCTCTAGTGCTAAACAATGACTCCTCAAAACAGTACCTTTCCATTTCATCAGCATTCAAATCTGGGAATGTCAAATCAAATATATTAAGACATTGCTTCTTTATAAAAAAATGCAAGCAATAATAACTACCTAAAAGTATTATTATAAAGAGCAAGACAGTTACAAAAAGTCTCAGCATGGTGCTCAGTACACATCAATTGTATAATGAATTTAGATGTTATTGTCACTTTAATATTTTTGCACATCTTGATAGCTCATCAATACTCCACAATACCTCTCCCAGTTGTAAGTTATATCTGTCCCTTGTGTCACACCCCCATCTAGATAATGAACCTGCATCAAGTGAACAGATATGAAAAAAAATAGGCTTAAATAACTGAGTAATTTCATGAAAGGTAAACAGAAAAACTTTGGTTTGTGGATTCTATTTTCAGCGGCTTTTGTTGGAAGTGGTTTTGAATGTTTGCTTCTACTATTTTTCATGTTTGAATGACAAGGCATGGTGTCTGTTAAATTTTACTTAGTTTAGATGAATTTTGTTTCATCCAGGTTCTGTAAAGTTCAGGACTCAGGGACGGTGAGTCAGAGAGCATGGGAGTTTCTGAGAGCAATGTGACACTTCATTGGGGATTTCCCACTGGAGGCCCACTGCATTAGCACCATTAGACAAGGATTAGTTCTAAACTGAAAAGCAGAGCTTCTTTTATTGAGTTCACGGAAGAGTACTGATACCCTGTTCAGAGTAGAAAGTGACAGTAAGAAGAGAATAACTGTCCCAGGTCAGTGTTAATTTAGCAAACATACATTTAGTCAGAATGTCCTCAACACCATGAGGACTACCCATGGTACTGACACCAGAACCCTACTCCTAACCCTTGTGTCAAACCATAACTCTTCAGTAATTAAAACTCCACATCCATTCATTCAAGAAAAGGCATATTGATCAATGAATGTTTCCTTTTTGAGATATAGCAATAAATAAGAGGAACAAAGACCAAGTCTGTTCACATATCCTTACATTCAATTCTCTCCTCTCCAATCTGTCAGAAACAGAATTACATCTCAGCTTATCTAACTGTATGTCTCACCTCACACAATCCCATTTCTACATATCTGCTGTATTATCTAGGAAGCTCAATTTTACCATCTCCTGCAAAGCTGGGACAGTCTCCATCTTTGAAAATTCCTGGAATTTATGGTTTCATAAAATCCTTTGTGTCCCTTTAAACTTTAACAACACAGGGTTCAGTCAGTAATAGAAACAACCTATACACATTAGAAATACTTAGGACGATATGAGACAGCTATATGACATAACCACACTCACTGTATTCTCATTTCATATCCTATTACAAATGAAAAGTGGCTGCTGAAGACATGAAAATAAAATGAAGATGACGACTGAACATGACTGAAGTTCATATAAATTGTGGAAAGAAAATTCAATTTGCTATAAATACCATTTATAAATTGTTTCAATCATACTTAGGCTCTAAGTTATTAGTGCTTAAAAGGTCATAGAAACATGAATTTTGAGCTGCCAACTATCTTGAGAATTATTTAGGGCTGTAATTTGAATCTTGCCGCTAATTTTCTGAGTGACACTGGGCAATGTGCTGAGACTTAGCGGCACTCAGTCTCATTAGATCAGATGAGATGACGTCTAGGGAAGTTTCCTGCACTCTAAGTACATTCCCTCGCATCACTCTGATGAACAGAAGAAATCTGAAGTCCACAGTGCGTGACATATCCAAGGTCAAATGGCAAATGTGAGGAAAACCAGGCACTAAGATTGAGAGTTTATGATCTTTTTTTTCCATCACACAAGTACTAGATGAGAAGACCAATGGATAGGAATGTCCACCTTACTGTGTCTCTACCACATGGTAAGCTTCTACAGTTCAGAGACTATATCTTATTCTCTTCCCACAAAATCTAATGTAGTTGTATGTTGCATACGACTCATGAAATATTAATGGAACCGATAAGTGAAAACACAAATGATTGAATAACTGATTATTAAAATGAGTGTAAAATCTTTATATTTATGTCTCCCATATATTAGGTAAGGCACTAAATACAATTAAAATTTCAGTTTTCCTGTTATAAATCAGATGTATTTCACAGGCATCTATAGAATACTGCATTCAACAACAGTTGAATATATTTGCTTCTCAGATGCTCATGGAACCGTCTCAAAAATAGACTACATAAACCATATGTTAGGTCAGAAAGCAAATTTTAGCAAATAAAAAATGAAAAAATTTCTTTAATTTTATCTAATCATGATGGAATAAAACTAGAAATCAATACCAAAAACCCCACAGAAACTTCATAAACACATGGAGACTGAACAATATACTTTTGAATGATGAATGAGTGATAGAGTAAATCAAGAAAGAAATTTAAAAATCCTTAGAGTCAAATGAAAATAGTCACACAACATATCAGAACCTCTGGAACACTACAAAAGCAGTTCTAAGAGGATAGTTTATACCTATAAGTGCCTATATAAGAAAATCAGAAAGATCCCAAATGAACAACCTAATGATACACCTTAAAGTCCCTGAAAATCAAGAACAGAACAAACCAAATCCAAAACCAGTAGAAGGAAATATTTAAGATGTGAGCCAAAATCAGTAAAACTGAGAAAAAAAGACAATTCAAATAATTGATGAAATGAAGTACTAGTTCTTTGAAAAGATAAAAAAGATCCATAAGCCCTTGGTCAAACTAACCAAAAGAAAGAGAGAACACCCAAATCAGTAAAAAAAGATAAACAAGGAGATACCACAGACATCACAGAAATCCACAGGACCATTAGGAACCAGTTTGAAAACTTACACTTCAATAAATTTGAAAACCTAGAAGAAATGGATATATTCCTAGACACATTGGACCTTCCAAAATTGAATCAAGAGGACATAGAAAACCTAAATAGCCCAATAACTAACAATAAAATAGAAGCATTAATAAAAAGCCTTTCAACAAAGAGAGCCCAGGACCAGATGGATTTTTAGCTGAATTTTGCCAGACCTTTAAAAAATAACTAAGGCCAATACTCCTCAAATTATTCTGTGAAGTAGAAATGAATGGAACACTTCCAAATTAATTCTATGAAGCAGTATCACCCTCATAACAATACTAGATTAAGGACACATCAAGGAAACAAAACTACAGACCAATATCCCTGATGAACTTAGATGCAAAAATTCTTAATAAAATATCAACAAATTGTATTCAATAGCATATTAAGAACAAACCAAGTTGGTTTTATCACAGGGATGCAAAGATGGTTTAACATATACAAATCAACAAATGTAATTCATCACACAAATCAAATTAAGGACAAAAATAGCACACAGCCTTTGCAATAGATGCTGAGAAGGCCTTTGACAAAATTCAGCTCCCATTCATAATAAAAACACTGAAGAAACTGGGAATAGAAGGAACATACCTCAACATCATAAAGGATATGACAAACCCAAAGCCAACATCATAGTGAATGGTAAAAAACTGAAAGCATTTCCTTTAAAATCTAAAACGAGACAAGATGTCCACTCTTACCACATCTATTTAATATAGTACTAGAAATTCCAGCAAGAGCAATTAGACAAGAGAAGGGAATAAAAGTGATAAAAATAAGAAAAGAAGAAGTCAAATTATCACTGTTTGCAGATTATATGATACCATACTTAGAAGATCCAAAAAGTTCCATCAGAGGACTGTTAGACTAGTAAATAAATTCAGCAAAGTAGCAGGTTGCAATGTTAACATACAAAATCAACAACTTTCCTATATACCAATAATAAATATGCTGAAAAAATTCAGGAAAACAATTCCATTCACAACAACCTCTCTCCAGATAAAATACCTATAAATAAATCTATATAAGGAAGTGAAAGACCCACACAATGAAAATTATAGAATTATAAGAAAAAAAATTGTAGAAAACATACAAAAATGGAAAAACATCCCATGTTCATGGATAGGCAGAATTAATACTGTTAAAATGGTCATATTACCATATACAGTATACCAATTCAATGCAATCCCTATCAAACATCCAGGGACACTCTTCAAAGAATTAGAAAAAGCAGTCCTAAAATTCATTTGGAAAAATAAAAGACCCAAAATATCCTAAGCCTAATCCAAAAAAGCAATGTTGAAGGCATCAATCTATGTGGGTCAAAAATACACAGAGCTTAGCATGATATCACACATGTGCAGAATTTTCACAGAGCTGTCTCACAACAACACCTGACCTTTAAAAATGTCCTTGAGAATCAAAGTCTGAACATTTGAACTGTTTGATGCTGTGATCTTTGGGACTACAGCAAGTCATTCTTGATTATTTACTTTCTGTACTCAGAGAGATGGAGAGCAAGGGGAGTCTATTCCAGAAGCACAACACTGCCTTCTGGTAACATGTTCAAGTGTCCCTTAATTTTTTATTGCTCTCAATCTTTGATGGGTTTGTTCACATCCACCCAGTACTGTGCTGGAAAATATTTAATGTTTGGCTTTCTGAAGAAAATAAATCCTTATTCTGTAGCATTTATTAATTTTGTTGATAGCCAATTTCCAAGCTACCAATCTGACACCACTGAACAAAGAGTTGAGAAGAAATGCTAACACTGAACTCTCATGAGTCCATTGGAAGTTGGCTCCAGCACACCATGGATCCAGTTTTATGGATCCAGTTTCACAGTCAGCCCTTTGGTGTTACTAATCATGAAATTCCTAGAAAACCTGAATGGTGCTGGGCTCTGGCACACAGTCAGTAAAATAAGGCTAGGTTCATCTATGTACCACAGTAATCATATAGTCTTCAGCTACAACATCATTGCCACTTTCTTCCTGTTCCCTTGTCATTTGGTAGAACTAATCCTTCTTATAAATACATCCAAAGTATATATAAGACATGATGACCAATACTTTCACTCCATAATTCTTACCAGCCCTACAGATGTGACCCACAGAAGCAGAGTTCCAAATTTGCACTCTTGATGGAATGCAAGGCATTGGGGGAGGTCCAGCTGTTTCTTTGGGCAGTTACATGTTTCCACAGTTGGGAAGATATGTAGTTTTCCTATTTCAGTGGTCATACAGCCTTCCTGATTCTTACCTTTTTATGAGCTCTCTTCCTCTTACCTTTCCAGTTTTACCCTATCTCACTCTCCCAGTTCTCTGCCTCCACTTCAAGCCTAGTGAATTTTCCAGATGCCAGACCAACTACACTCTGTTTCCTAGAATCACTGCAAATTTTCCTCCTCTATTTGTAAAATTAAGTTTCTTCTGCTACAGCACCCTCTTACTCATACTCCCTATTCATTCTATGAGACTAAGCTAAACGGTCATCTTCCCCATGACATATCTCCTGAAATCCCCAGCTAGAGTACATCTCTCCCTAGGCTGCAGGAAAGAGGCACTTTGTTCATGCATTGTTCATGATTTATGCCACACCATGTTTTTTATAATAGCTGTATATGAGAAGATTCTTTTTATCCCTGTGAGAATGTAAAATCCATGAAGACAAGAACACTGTCCAATTTGTCTGTGATTTCCCATAGCACTTAACACATAGACTTATGAGTTGTGGAATTAAGAAAATCTTGCTTGAATTGAATCTAACAAATTGAACTAAATTTACAAAGTGGTCCTCATTCAAGCCTCATGAAAATATATTCAGGGATCTTATGTTCCTATTTCCACTCCTACCTGTAGATAATCCCATCCATTTATGCCTTGAGTGATTTATAAGAGTAAGACACTTTGCTGGGCATTGAGGTGAGAAGGATATAGGGATAAATTAGATACAGTCCTCAGGCTTATGAGCTTATATTCTTGCAGGGGAGACAAATTTTCAAACAATAATTCAAATTTTAATCTTGTTTTAGGTCAACATAGGATTCTAATGACTCTGTAGAGTCATTCATTCTACTAAGAGGAAATGAGAGGCAATTAAGTGAGTAGAATTAAGAGAGTAAATGATTAAAGGGTGGAAGGTATATCAGATGGAGGGAGGAGCTGGAATTCTAGTCAGAAGGGGAAACTTTGCTTGGGTTGTGTGAGACAATATGAATAGGATCAGAGGGGACAATTCAAAGCAGGATGCTCTTGGGGATGTGGTGTAATGGAAGGACAAAAAGAGAGCACCATGGAGTTCATATGACCTGCTGTTGCACAGTTTTGGTGACACAATTCCTCAAGAGTTTCATGTGCGAGTAGATATGATGGTATGTAATTGTTTCTAGAAGCAGGGCAGTTGACTACTTCCTTCCTCTTTTCATGATTCTCTGCTCACCTGTTACATATCAGGTATGATGCTGAGCTTTAAAAATAGAGGGTGAATGAGGCACACATCTTGGACTGCCCTCCTCATCCCCCCACAGAGTTTCCAGTCTGTGACAGAGCCAGACAAGAAAGGAACAATGACTCTTCAAAGGGACAAGAATTAGGACATACAGAAGCATAGAAGGCTATGACCACAGGAAGGTGGACCCTTCCATCAGGTCGGGGCCAGGGAGGGCATTAGAAAGACCTGTAGGAGGAAGGGGGCTTGGGTTGAATGTGGAGGAAATAAAATGGAGTTGCTGACTTCCAAGTAAAAGGAGAAAAGCATTTCAAGTTGAGGAAAGAGCCTGTAAAGGGGTTGGAGGCAAAAGAGGCCATAGGGCTTTTATGGACCTGCAGGTGCTCTGTTTCCTTTGAGCCTGGGGCACAGGGCAAGTAGAGGAGGAAATGAAGCAATAGAAGTGAACATGGTTTTCTGAAGATGATTCCATAACAAATCTGGCATCTGAGCCTTCCGCTGAACATGTAAACATGGGAGGACTGTTTGGGAAGAAGAGCGTTAAAGCATTGCTTCCACAAGGGTAGTCCATGAGCCAGAAGCATCAGCACCAGCTGGCCACTTGTTAGAGACACAGAAGTAAGCAGAAAGTTTTTCTGCTTACTTCTAAACTGATGTTGCTTTGAGAAGTAGAGGAGTTTTAGGACAGAGGAGCAGACCTCCAACCTGGACCACTACACAGAACAAAGAGACCTCTGTCCTCTACACAGAGCACTGTCATGGTAACTATGTAAGAAGCTTCCAAAAAGGCTGGCCAGACTCTTGAGAATGGAGAGGAGACATTCCAGAGAAGAGAGACTGGTGCTCATTGCAGGGAGAAGTGGAGGACCAGGAGTAAGGAGATCTGGGCTCTAATCCTAACTCAGTTTCTAACTTCCTTTGTAGCCTTGGCAAGTTGCTTTCTCTTTCTGACTCTTGCTTCCTCCATTTGTGGATAACCAGAACAAGCATTTATTGAGTGCCAACTCTGAATAAGGTATTGTCTATACTTATCATTTAGTATACCAGAGCCAGTGTCTCTTGGGTTTAAATACCACACAGATGCTGTTGGAATGCACATTTGTATCTTTGGCTAAGATCTCTTCTTTGAATTTGAGTTATAGATCTGTAGTGGATGCTCACACCTTTATGTTACTTTGGCTTCTATTCTGAATATAAGTTTGACTTTTTTGTGTACCAGAGCAGGAGTCAGTTGGTCACCCTTGACATGGTTCCTAGTTCTGTACCTCTTTCCAGTTCCTCAATGTGGTCAACCCAGATACCTGTCAGACATCCAGAACAACACAGCAAAGCTTGCTGCCTGGGCATTAGAAGTAGAACTCTCACCCAAATGGCTCAAACCAGGGTGCAGACATGAGAACTTAAGAGGCATCTTGCAGGCCTACCACACAGGCTCCCTGCTTTCCTGCCACATCCTTGAAATGAAATCATTCAAATATTGCAATGAATTTACAGTGACCTGCACTTTATCTTTATTCTCCAATATAGTCATTTTCCCCCCAACACTTTCTCTCTCTCTCTCTCTCTCTCTCTCTCTCTCTCTCTCTCTCTCTCTCTCTGCCTGACTCTTCATTCCTACCTTTTGTGACAGGAGATGGAAGACTGGCCTCCTGGCTCATTATAGCCTCCCTGCTCAGTATCTGTCAGTGAAAAATCTTTGAACATATTTTCTGCTGTGGGGGTTATTGAATTTGTGCCTTTATCTGAAGAATCAGGTGCTTCCCCAGACCAGGTTTTTCCCCAGGCCCTGGGGAGAACACAAAGTTGGTTCTCAGAGCCAGAACAATGCTCAATCAGGAATGAACTGAACAAGGGTCAGGAAAAAGCCACAAGAAAACAAGTTTCCTGTGTGTGGGACCCCCTGGCCATGAGCCAGACAGGCGTCATTCCATTCACCAGGTAAAAGAAGAGTCTTATAGAAGGCACACTATAAACACTCAGCCCATGTGTCCTCCATTTCCCATTAAGGTAGGGTTGCTAGGCACTGGGGCTCCAGAACACCAATGCAGTCAATGGCCCTCAAGACGAGTCAAAAGCCCACTGTCCATCTCTATATGACATTAACCAGTCACCTTGAACTCATACCCAGAAGAGAGCTCTGTATCCCTTTCAGCCAACACCTATCATTCCATGGCATCCCCGACCCGGTAAGCAACTTGATCTGCCCCACTGTGCAGGCTGAAAAATTTACAATCACTTTTGATCTCACTCCTTTTCTCACTTCCCTTATCCAATAGCAAACTCTGCCAAGTCTCAGCCAAACTCTGTCAAGCCTACACCCAGACTCTGATTACTTTGTCACTATCTTCTCCCCTTAGCTCTGTGACTCAAGCCACTACTAACTCTTGCCCTGACGAGAGTGGCGGAATGTGTGAGCAGCCTTGGTATTGGTCGCCACACAGCAGTCAGGGCGATGATGTTGAAACGTAGGTCAGGGCCACATGGCCCCTGTACTCAGAATCTTCACGGGACTTCTCATCTCACTCAGAGTACAACCCAAGTTCACATCATCCTATACAAGACCCTGAAACTACCCTCAGACCCACACATTCTGTTCCTCAGATCACACCACCTACTCCTCCTTTCTCCCACGTTCCTCCAGCCCTCCTGGGCTTCCTGCCAGTGCTGAAACAATGACCCATTTGTGGGCTTCTGTCACAGACCACTGACCCTTGCAGTTTCCCCCGCAGAGAAAGCTCTCCCCCACATATTGGCATGGTTTCCTCTGGAATCATCTCGAGATGCCTGTTCAAATGTCAACTTCTCATAGAAAGCTTCTTTGACCACTCTCTATAATGACAAATGCTGCTCCATCCCTATCTTCCCATTCCTTCGGCTCTGATTACTCCCTCTCATGCCAGTGTGTATTTGTATATGTACTTGTTTACCTGCCTATTGCTGCTCTATCCAATAGAACTTTTCACAGGGATGGAAATGTTCTATGTTTGTGGTTCAAGTAGGAAGCACTATTCACAGGAGGCTATGGAGCACTTGGAACCTGGCTAGTGTGACTGGGGATATGAAAACTTAACCTTTATTAACTTCAATTAACTTACAGTAAGTAACTACATATGGCTTGTGGCAACCATATCAGACCGTGAAGATTCACTGTCTCCTGCCACACACATTAGATCATAAACTTCATTAGGCAGAGATTTTTGCTTATTTTGTTCATTATTGTGTTCTCAATATCTAAAAACACGTCTGGTTACTCAGGAAATATCTGTTGAATGAATGAATGAATGAATGAATGAATGAATGAATATGCTGGTAACTTTCCATGTGTTTTTTAATTTAATCAACATTCTTATTAGTTTTTTTATTAGTTTTTTTTTTTGTGTGTGTGTGTGTGGTACCAAGAATTGAACCCAGGAGCTCTTAACCACTGAGCCACTTCTCCAGCCCTTTTTTTATATTTTATTTTAAGATGGGGTCTCACTAATTTGCTTTGGGCCTTGCTAAGTTGCTGAGGCCGGTTTTGAACTCGCAATCCTCCTGCCTGAGCCTCCAGAGCTATTGGGATAGCCTAGCTTGTTGATTGGATTCTATTTTCATTTCCTGATACTCAGAGATATGCAGTGCCTTGCTACAGAACACCCAGCTAACAAGAGGTAGGCAGGATCTGAACTTAGGGGTATCTTTATTGACATTCAGACCATTTGCCTTCCTGGACTTGAACTACATGCTCTCTGTGGAATTTTCTAGATCTGAGATTCTGTGATTCTCTATGAATTTCCTTCCTTACCAGGAAATGGAAGCACATGGTTAAAACATGAACTGGAGAGATGGGCCTTTATATCAAGCCCCTTGTCAATGGCTCAGAATCCTTTCTCTAGGCAGAAAGGACAGACCTGCCTTCAGCCCACACTCTCCCACCTGGTAACCCCAGCCCCATCTCCCATGGCTCACCAGTTTCTGGGTCGCAGAGCTGCTCACAGGCATCTGTTGTCCTTTGTCCACAGAGGTCCCTCACCCACGGGGAGGTGGCATTGATCTGGTAATACAGGGACAGCTTGGCCGGATTTAACCAGTCGGAGATATCCAGGTAGCTGCCTTCACTCACCACGAAGCTGCTCCCTGGGGGTGAAGAGAGAAAGACAGCTACTTTCTCCTCGATTTTAGGGTCTTGTTGCTGATGCTGCAGAATCAGAGATACATTCAAGCCACCATTCTCCTGCCCTGGACACTGGATCTCACCAGTCTGAAAGTTTTTACTGAGCATTTATATTTTGACAGTATGGTGCCACAAGTCAACAGAGGCAGAGACAAATCAGACGTGAGAGAGAGAGAATTCAGCCTAGGGGTTAAGAGCAGGTTCTTAGGACTCAGGGGGACATGGGTTCAAATCCCGGCTAGCCTTTGACTTTGGGTAAGTCACTTGGTTCCTCTGGACCTTGGTGATTTCATCTGTAAATGGAAATATTAATGAGACCCACCTCAGCTGGGAGAATAAAATTAATTAATGTGGATGAAGTTCTTAGCCAGCCCCTGACTTGTTCTAGTGAAGGATGATTAAATGTTAAATTTCAAAAGGAATAAAATAGCTAATGTCCCTGTCATCCGGGACCCCCCTCTAGATTAAGGATCACTAATGCCCATGCTGGGTGAGTGATGTTTATGGGAGAAACTGGATAAGTGTAAAACAAGAAAATAACATCAGGCTTCTTGCTCTACTTTTGTTACAGATATATTTTTGTTGTTATTGTTTTGTTTTGTTTTGTTTCTGCTGAAAGGAAACCAAACCCAGGCCCTCACCTATGCTGGGCAATCATTCTACCACTGAGTAACATCCCCAGCCTGATTTTTATTTTTTTATTGTTATTTTTATTCTGGAAAAGATGGAAAAGATGATAGAGATAGGGACACAGAAACGGGAAAAGATTTAAAAAAGAAAAAAAACCCTCAAAGGAAAACTCTCTAGTCATAGAGTGAAACTTTAGATGTTGGGAAACAATAGAGACAAGGTGCGGCTTGGATCAAAGGGACACTGCAGTCTCCATCACAGTGGGCAGCTGGGAAGCAGCTCCAGCAGGCTCTTGCCATGTGGGACTAAAAGCTAGGGCACCAGATCAGATTTCCTTCAAGGGAGGCTGAAGATTCACGTTTTTACTGTAATTCATAGTTTTACAATGGTGAAGCAAATCTGTTCCACAAAATCACAGAGGACAAAAGTCTCTGTTTTTGTGAACCGTGTTCTGAAATGACCTTCATTAATTCATACAGTCTGACAGATAACATACATGCGCTTATAATTGTATATGCTAAGATATTGTACATGCATGCATAATAATACATAAAATAATATGTGCACTCAAATATATTCCACATGCATGTCTATGTGAACACAGATGTACACATCAATTTGGGGGAGGCAAGAAACTGCTGCCCATTCAGGGTGGCTGCCAAATGTGTTGTAAATGGTGAATATGCATGCATATCAATAAAGAAAAACAAAGGTCGTATTTCACAGGCTTAAGAAATATGAGTCCAAATAGGTCTAAGCTTCACCAAGCTGGACTTGATTCTGGATTCACAGCAGATTTAGGAACCTCTGCTACAGGGGACGTTAAATTGTGTTTCATAATTAACATGACTTGGCTTCTTTGCTGTGTCTGCCTCTCTCTGTCTCACTATCAACAAAAAAGTCTCCAATGATGCAATTTGAATTCCCTACAGAAGGACTCAGTTAATAAGTATCAGACTGGTTTGACAGAGAGCTCTCTGTGACATCATATCAGACTGCAGGCTGACCTAAGGTGGCACTCAGCTTGCCTCAGGTGACCTGCTGTGGTCCAATGGGCAATGGTCAGGGAGATGCAAGCACAGCAGTCCATACCTGACTGCCTGAGCACCTAAGGCTGTGTGGAGAAGGTTCCCTGAAACGGGTAAGGGCAGAGCAGGCTATGATTATCTTCTCTAATTCATGTAAATATGACAACTTCTACCACCTAAAGAATGAGTTCTCAGGGAAAGTTTAATAGACAATAGGATTTTTGATGTGGATGGAAGAGATGTCTACATCAAATAGCAGGAGCAGACAGACAGCATTAGGTGCTGAGATAAGGAAATGACCACCCTTGAATTTGGCCCTGAAGTCCTTGGCAGCTAAAACAGGAGGAAAAAAAAAGATAGAAAGAAAGAGAAAAAAAAAAAAAAAAGAGAGAAAGGAAAGAGTCTGTTGCATTCCATATTTCACATTTCTGGCAAGTGAAGATATGCAAATCTATCTGCAAAGCCATATTTCCCCCACTGGAACTAAGCCCAAGCAGAAACATGTCACATGGGTCCTTGAGCAAGGCACCGAACATCAGTATCAACTACAGATTTTTCTTTTAAAAAGCACAGTCATGCTGTTTAAATGGATAATTCTTGTATTTATTCTCACTAAAGACTGAGGGATGGATATTGAATTATGTCCCAGGGCTGAATTTGGTTAATCCTGCTTCTTCAGGAAAGCGACACAGTGCAGTGATAAAGAGAACAGTCAGCGAGATAGGAGTTCACATCCTCTTCCTGCTCCTTACTAGTTCTGCCAGCTATTGCAAGAAAACAAGCCTTTAGTTACCACCTATGAAAAGCATGGATACCTACCCCCTTCATAGGGTTAAGATCCAGATTCAAGGAGACAAATCATTTGTTTTAGGTCAGGATCACCAGAAAACAGATGCAAAGTCTGAGATTGGCATGTTGGGAAGCCTGGGGGCACTCTTTTTTTTCTTTTTCTTTTTTTCTTTTTGGGTGCTGGGGATCGAACCCAGGGCCTTGGGCTTGCAAGGCAAGCACTCTACCAATTGAGCTATCTCCCCAGCCCCATGGGGGCACTCTTATTAGGGGGTGAGCAAAGCAGGATTAGGCAGAGGGAGAAGTCAAACTTCTGGGAAGTCTCAACAAGCCCTAGCCAGTTCCATGGGCACTCTGGCACCAGGATGGTCCCTCCGAGTTGCTTCAAGTCAAGGCAGCCCTTGTACTTCCACGTGAATCAGTCATGGGCCTGGAAAGGGGACATAACCTTGGATGAGGTGTTCCCTTTCAATGAAGGACATTTCTCTAGTAAGAACTCCTCTGCACATGGACAACCACCAACATTCCTGGTGGCTGTGGAATAAGTGCCTTGGTGCTAACTGGAGACTGCAACACTAGGGTATCCACTCCAGTAATGTGACGTTCAGGGCACACTGTGAACTCTCACCTAACCAGAGTCACTTTGATTATTATTTGGATTTCTTATGAACTTTGAATTCTAAATGGAATATTAGTTAGGAGGTATCAAATATGAGAAGTATGAGCTTCATTGGAAGGAAGTGGCTCAAAAGTAGGTACAACAGAGTAGATGTTCCTCCTCCCCAATCTACAAACCTAGCTCCCAATGTGATGGGATTTGGAAATTGAGTCTCTGGGATATGATTTGGTCATGAGAGAGAAACTCTCATGAATGGGATTCATGCTCTCAAAAAAGACACCCCAGAAAGCTCCCTTTGCCCCTTCCATCTTATGGGGACCCAGAGAAGATGATCTTCTCTGATCCAGGAAGCAGGTCAGTCTGCCAGAACCTTGATCTTAGACTCAACAACTCCAGAACTGTGAACTATATGCTTCTCTTGTTTATGAGCTCCCACTCTATGGCATTCTTTTATTTTTATTTTTTTTAATTAAAATTTTTTTTCTTACAGACACATTTTGATTCATTGTACACAAATGGGGTACAGCTTTTCATTTCTAATGTTGTACACAATGTATATTCATGCCATTCATGTAATCACGACATGAAGTTTGGGAAGAAATTGATCTGGCCAGATGTGCACAATTAGCAAAGGGCAAAAGTGAAAACTGAAGCAAGACTGTTCATCCTCCAGAGCTGGAACTTTCTGGTTATTCCAGACTGTCTTGGGAAGTAGGGGCTTTGGTTGGGTTGTTTTCTGTTGTTCTTTCACTCCGCCTCCGATAGTCTGCATACTTGTCTTTAGTGCATATAGTGTTGGAGAACTTTTGTTTTCTCAGATAGACTGATTTCCTACAGGAAACAGGTTGTGATTCATTAGTCCTTTTCAATTCAGCTCTTACTAAAATGCCTGTCACATGCTAGGAGAATGTCATTAATGATATCAAAATTCCTTGTTTGACTAGGTTGAATTTCTTCTCACTCAGAAGAGAATTTCTTCTCTGTTTTATGAAGCAGAAATGCTTCTGAATTGATGCCCCCCTGTTTATTGTTTTTCCATCCTGCGAAGGTCAGAAAATAAGACTAGTCCTTCAGGCTCTCCCCAATTTCAAATTAAAACTTGAACTTCACTGTAGTGGTCCCTGAGTTCTCATATACCCCATGAGCATGGAAATGGATAACTAAAGTACAGACTCATGTAGAAAGGTTCTATGTGAAGGAGCAAGGCGACGTAGCAGGGGAATACTGTGTTGGATAATGCGAAGAAGAGACTTTGCGTTGAATTTAATGTGTTCATTTAACCAACATTTAGTAAACCCCTCCCTGTTTAATAATTAGAGAGACAAAGAAATGGGCTGAGTTCATTGAGAACATTATGGAATCAACAAGGGTGATTGAATATATACCCTGATATCTATAATACAAGCTACAGTGTGTTGAGGACTTCCTGAAAAGGCTAGACATTGTCTTTGGATATCAGGAGAAGAAAAAAAGGGAATCTCACAGAGGAAGCATCGAAAACTCACCTTTAAGCCAGATCCTGAAAAATGGTAACAAGAACAACAAACTAGACAGAAGTCAAGGTGAAGGAAGAGAAGCATAAGGACTATCTTCCCCACAGTATATGACAACCTGTGTTGTGTTCACCCTATAAGGCCCAACTCCAGACCTGGCTTATACTTCTACTAACCCTTTTAATACTTAGGAGGAATATCACTCAACCTGTACCTGCACATGCCATGCTGCAGATCCATTGACTCATGCACCTAGATACCATGAAGCACCAAGCCCTGTACTGGGCTCTAGGTGAATAAAAGATGAGGTTTGTCTACTGAGTTCATAGACCAGAAAGGCAGATCAGACGTGGCCACTCTAAGGCAAAGCTTGAGTGTCCATTCCCATTCCCCTCTTTACTTATCCCATCTTATTGAAGACACGGACCATACTTTATTTAGCTCTATAATCAGCATGGTTCCTAGGGTGTAGTGGAGGCTCAGAAGATGCTGAGTGGGTGTGGAAAGAATGAGGCATAAAGGAGCAATATTAAAGTCAAAGAGTATCAAGAAGCAATCTCTAAATAAAGTCTGGCATGTCTTGGGAATAAATACCGCCCAGCAAAGGAGTAAAATGCATTGTTCCATGTGCCTCATATTTTTTGAATTTTCTTCTGGACTTCTGTTTTATTTTCTTGGCTTCATGTTAAAAATGCACTCCCATTATTGGGTGCTCTAAGATTCCTCTCTAAGATACTCATACAGATCCCCCCAGAGAGAATGACTCTGAAATAAATCTCTGCCAAAAGCTCTCAACTTCAAAATGTCATGTTTCCTTATTTTTAAACACACACACATACACACACACACATAACACACACACACACACACGCACACACACGGGTTTTTTCTCCCACTGCCTTGTGGGAATATACATCATCTAATTAGCCAAATGGATTTTCAGTTCAGCCCAATCATTTCCTTATCTAGCATCTGAAGACCAGCCTTGCTCAGGGGACTGCACGGGCACGGAGGTCCTCATTAACTCTGATCTTCAATTACATTGATTATAAGCCTGCTTCTGTAATTGTGCAGCATAGATCAGGGGTGAGCTGGGGAGCTCAGGCCACTCTGTAATGTTCTTTGAAAAGCCAGAGGCACATCAGCCCCCAAAGAAACAGAAAGCTACAGATGAGAACTAAAAATACCACTGAAGGTGGTGTCACCAGATAAAAATTGCCTGGAGAGCCAGACAGCAGCTGCAAATCCCTTTCATTATACCTCAAATCATAAGACAGACCTCTGAGATCCTCGGATGAACATTTCAAAACAAACCTCTGGTCACAGTGGTGAGTGAGAAACAGACCAATGAAAGACGGTCTTCCCAGTTGAAGTGCAGGGATTATTTTGGCCAAAAGTATTCATTTGTCGTTGCCTGCTTTCTTTGGGTATGAAATAATTAAAGGTTCCCCTTATTCTCTTTCATCACCATGGTTTCTACCTGTTGGGGTCTTGGACCTGGGAGAAATGTCTTTACTGAAAAAAAAAAAAAAAAAACTCTGATGAAGGAAAAATAAGGTCCACATCTGCCATCAGCTCAACAGATCTCCAAAGTGTGTGTCCACTACTGCCCTATTCTCTAGCCCATGGAGCCCAGGTAGGCTTGCCTACCTTTACCTCCTACCATTATCTGAAACTATTTAATGAGTGGGTGATCAAGCTGCAAAAACAGGGGCTAAAATCAAGCTTGAGACCATCTGGATAGCTAGGAGTCATCAATTTTTGAGAGCAGCAAGTCTGGGGTATCATTACAGGGGTCTCAGAGAGGGTTATCCACCAGTCAGCTCTGTCCTCACTTCCTGAACTTCCCCTTCATTCTTTCTTCCCTCCTGCAATTTTGTTTCCTGTTTCCTTTTCCTCTGTAAGGTCTCTACCTGATATGAGCTGAATCATTTTCCCCTTAAATGTATATGTTGCATTCCTAATGTTCATTGCCTCCAAAGTGACAGTATCTGAAGACAGGGCCATTGCTTCTTGGGGTAAAGCAAAATTAAATGAGGTCATTAGGGTGAACCCAAATCCAATACAACCCATGTCCTCCTTAGAAGAGATTAGACTACAGATGCACACAGAGGAACAACCCTGTGAAGACACAATGAGAAGCCACCAACAAGAAGTCAAGGAGAGAGGCCTCAGCAGAAGCCAACCCTGCTGACGCTTTGATCTTGGAATTTTATGGCAGCCGTGGCAAATCAGGACACTACTACTGTCATATTTGACAAATATCTCTTAATTCTGCCATTTTCACACATTAATCTTTATTCTGTGCCAGGGATCCCTATGGATTACCTTTCAGAATAAATTTTTCAAATTTATAAAACAAAATGCACAGTGTTACTAAGGAAACCAACAAATGAAATCCAGTTCTACACATGGACAACTCAGGGGTTCATGGAATAAAAGTCCTAGTCTGACCTATGCTCTTTTCATCCATTCCTCAGATGCTCAGTCTGATGTCCAACCTGGTTCCAAATGCTTCTGACAACATTGGAAGAGAGATGATGGTGCATATATAGTATGAGAATAAGATGCAAACGACAAGAGGGGGAAAGAAGTCAAGACAATCCCAAGAAGTTCCAGTCGCTATTTTAAAGAGGTCAATCTCTTTATTTTGCTTCATTTTACAAGAAAACACACTGTTTTTTTCAAGCTCTGAAGAAGACAGAAACTTGGTTGAGATTAGAATCTTCTTAGATTAGTCACAGAGCAGATCTGAATATTATAATAGTAACATATTTAATTTTATAGAATATTAGAAAACAGAGTTCTTTGAACCCAGAATTCACTACTTTAAGTAGCCTTTTAAAACATTTCACAAGCCATCTCACATTCATGAAATTTTAACACTAGAGATACATTATGCAACTGCTTATGAAGTATTTGTATGGTTTACATATTGTGTTTTAGTGTATGTAAAAAGAGTAAGGCTATCCCGCCCTGCCCCTGAGAATCCAGTGTCACTCCTTTGTGGGTTGTTCCTCATTGACGATGCCTGCTGCAGTCACACCCTCTTCTTTTAGACATAAGGAAACTCAAGTTCAGGAAAGGGACCAATGAGCTCAAGATCCCACTGGGACTAAGGAAGTGTAGTCATGCACTGCATAAATATGCTTTGATCAATAAAGAACCTCATGGCTGACAGTGGTCCCTTGAGAAGAAAAGAAGCTGAAAAACTCCTATCCCCAGTGACATTATAGCTGTCATAATGTGACTGTGGTGATGCTGGTGTAAACGGATGGTGCTGCCAGTCATATGAAAGTGTAACATGCACAACTATGTATGGAACTTGATGCTTGATAATGATTGTCCACGTTGCTGGTTTATGTATTTACTTGTATGCATTTATCATTACACAGAGTGTAGGCTTCTACCTATTAAAAACAACTTCACCATAAAATACCATGGCCTGTTACATCCATAGCAGCTGCAGACGGCTCCTCTTTACCAGGTCTATTTATTGCACCATTTTCTTGTGTGCTTGATTTGAGTTGGTGTTGCTTTGCTCATCGTGGCCATGGGAGCAAAAGGCTCTCCCAGAATCACATGCCAGGTGGCCTGGGTGGGTGACAGACTGCACCACCTAGCTTGTGTAGGTACACACTGTGAGGTGTACACGACTCACAGCATACCCCTGTTTGTTATATAATAAATGACCCACGTGTCTACCTAGAACCCAGACTCCGTGACTCCCACCCTCTCGATGCTGTGAGGAGGTGACGTCAGTGACCTTGCTTCCAAAGGTCACATGGCAGAAAAGTGTCAGGGCAGGCATAAAACCCAAGTGTTGTGACCTCTAGCTCACGTTTGCTGCAGGACTTCATACTGACCACCAAACGCAGATTCTGTGGAGCTAAGAGAGGACATGAGGTTAGCACTCCCCCTCGGGAAAGGAAATGCTGACGTGTTGAGAAGACCACGTTATGGAAGACACATTGAAGAGCACATCACCAGATATGCCAGAGAAGCCATGTGGAGGTGGGCAAGCCATTGGGATTGTGGGTGTTCTATATTAGAAAAATAGCAGTTTTCAAATAGAGCTGTATCTCATTCCTCCTCCCTCTGCCCAAATGGAGATCTCCCTGAATTGCTATGCCCAAATTTCCTCTGGGCAATGGCTCTGTTTCTGTCATTTTCTGTATTCCCCACCTCAGATCGTGATCAAAGTCTGGCTATGAACAGATTGCCACAGAATTCTACATGCCTTTATAGATCCCTGTTCTTGCTTCAAAGTTGAGTTAGGGGTATTTGAGTCTGAACAAAGGATGTTTGAAGTTTTGACATTTTAAAAAAGTATCCCGCCCCCCTAGGGATACAACAATTTGGTACCAAGCTGAGTAATGGGAAAAGAACAAAGTCATGAAATGCTTCTCAGTTTTCTTTAACTTTTTTAATTTTTAAGGAAGATTTTTGGTTAAAGATGAAAAGAGTTATTTACTCTTAATTGAAGAATTTATTCTCTTAAAAAAAACTTTCTTCATAATGTCACTGGGAATCTATGCGTCAGGTCCAATATCAATGTTGGATTTCTTTTTGATCTGAGATCAGTGTGTTTTGAATGAACATGGTAGACAGTTGCTCCCAAAACCCAAAGGTCCTTTAGCTTTGACTTTCTAATACTGAGAAAATCACTTTCTCTCAGTCAGCTGCCCAAGTAAGACATGAACTTAGATAGGAGCTCAGATGAGAGTTTTGACAAGAGTCAAAGGAGGGCAGATTAAATCCCGGCCCAGATACTACTTACCGTATGATCCTGGAATAAATCACTTAGTCTTGGCAAGCCTCCTCCATTTACTTATCTGCACAATGGGAATTATATTCCTTCATAGAGTTTCTGTGGCCATTAAATAAAATTTAAGTGAATTTCCTATGGAAAGTACAGTACCTCGCCAGGGTCTTTATGTAGCACCATTCTAGGGGACAAGTTTTATGTAGGAAGCAATGCATTCTAGGTACAATTATATGTCTATTCATAGGTATAATACATTATTACTGCATATTTTGCATGGGTGTATACAACCAGATATGGGCATGGGTTTCTTATATGTATATATATATACATACATATGAGTACACACACATAAGCACAGATAACAACTGTGTCCCACATAGATGCTGCCTCCTGAAATTGTGCAACATGGTAGTCCCGCCAGGCAGACAATTGTTTAATTTTGAAAAAGTCACTTTGCTCTCCCCTACCCAGGTTACACTCATTTCCTCTAGGTTGACTTATAGCTATCTCAGCGGCATCTCTTGATGTTCACAATATCCTGGGGTACACTGGGTAAGGAAGGAGTGGAGATGTGCTGCAGGCACCAGTGGCCCTAGGAAGACACCTGGCACATATTAGGTTCAGTACATTTGCCAAACTCGTGACCGAGACATGCATGGTTGGCAGAAGTACCAACTGAAATGCTTGTGGTCTTTTGGATCCAGCAGTTTAAAGTACCTTCCCTGTCCAGTGCCTTCTTCTGTGGGTCTGTCCCTTCCTATGAGATATACTTCTCTCTGTCTTTCCCAAGGAATCTGCACTAACGTCAGGGGCTGTTTGGCAAAGATGGCTCACAACTGTGAGCACTAAGAATAACCATATTAGCAATTCCTCCCCGGATCTGTTTCATTACTACACTGTGGGTTCAATGCCAACTGACCAAATTAGGCCCAGGCACCTGCCTGCTTTTGTCTCTCACTGTCAGTGTGCTTGTGCACACGCGTGCATGCGTGTGTATGTATGTGTGTATGTGTGTGTGTGTGTGTGTGTGTGTGTGTGTGTGTGTGTTTCTTTTTCTCCAGATCTCTTGCCTTCTTCCTTCTTCTTTTGTCTAGAAAGTGCTTCAGTAGGAAAAGCACAGACCTCCAGGTTGGCCAACCTAGATCCAGAACTTTCCCTTAAACTCACCATTTGAGTGACACTGGGAAAGTCTCAGTATTTCTTTTTTGTGTCCTCATCTAGAAGAGGATGCAAAGTACTTGCCTTATAGCATTTGCATGACAATTAAATGTGACTGTGTATGTCTTACTCATTGAATGCACTTCTCAAATGGAAAATTTTATTGTTGCTACCACTGCTGTTGTTAATATTAATCTAATTGACTTTAGAAACACTGCCCATTTCATGGACAAGGAAATTAAGACTGAAGGAGGCTAAAGGTACATGTCTTAAAGCACAGAGAAACAAGGTTCATGATTCAAAACTAGAATTCTGGTCTGCTCATCTGAGTCCAGAGCTTGGTAATACTGGACCACCTCCTTTTCTTCTCACTTCAGTGAAAACCTGTCCACACTACTAGGATATTTTATTGTTGTGGGGTTTTTTGGCCTCAGTCAACATTCACCTTTGGTTATTTCTCTGAGTACTGAGCTTCCCATGGTGGTGGCTGAAACATAAATCACACCACATTGAGAGGGAGAGAAAAAAGTGGCAGGCGAAGGTGACATAATATTGTAATTCAATACTTAATATCTCCAAAGACATGTAATACATCCTCATGACATTTCCAGGAGATATTTTCTGGAAACTGGACAATAATTCAAATTAATGCTAAGCCTAAATCTAATTGTTTTATGATGTTACAAAGGACTACATGGGGCAAAGCTTCCAAAAATCAGAGGTTTCAACAGTTATGTTGATGGAACAGATTTCATTGTCTGGCATGGATGAGAACAGCTGCCTAAGTATATACTATTGGTACCAGGAGCAAGATAACAAAGGAGATCTGCAGCCCAGGTACACCAAGGATTTCTCATCAATCACCCTTCACCTGCCAAACCCTGTTATGAGTTCTGGGAAAGGCAAAGAGAGTTGCCATCATTCCCATGTCACAAAAAAGCATTTGCAAAAGTTACACACTAACCTTAAAATAAAATCCACAAGTCTACACTCTGGGTACTGTACTTCATCTATCATCACTTTATTTCTCAGCAGCCTGGTTTTGAGTTTAATGTCTGAATGTATGTGTTCCTACAATCTGAATGTAAGTACTCCTACAATCTGAATGTGTGTACTCCTACAATCTGAATGTATGTACTCTACAATCTGAATGCATGTACTCCTATACTCTGAATGCATGTACTCCTACAATCTGAATGTATGTACTCCTACAATCTGAATGTGTGTACTCCTACAATCTGAATGTATGTACTCCTACAATCTGAATGTGTGTACTCCTACAATCTGAATGTATTTACTCTACAATCTGAATGTATGTACTCCTATACTATGAATGCATGTACTCCTACTACAGTCTGAATGTATGTATGCTACAATCTGAATGCATTTACTCCTATACTCTGAATGCATGTACTCCTACAATCTGAATGTGTGTACTCCTACAATCTGAATGTATGTACTCTACAATCTGAATGCATGTACTCCTATATTCTGAATGCATGTACTCCTACAATCTGAATGTATGTACTCCTACAATCTGAATGTGTGTACTCCTACAATCTGAATGTATGTACTCCTACAACCTGAATGTGTGTACTCCTACAATCTGAATGTATGTACTCCTACAATCTGAATATATGTACTCTACAATCTGAATGCATGTATTCCTACAATCTGAATGCATATACTCCTATAATCTGAATGTATGTACTCCTACAATCTGAATGTATGTACTCCTACAATCTGAATGTATGTACTCTACAATCTGAATGCACGTACTCCTATACTCTGAATGCATGTAGTCCTACAATCTGAATGTATGTACTCCTACAATCTGAATGCATGTACTCCTACAATCCAAATGTAAGTACTCCTACAATCTGAATGTATGCATGCTACAATCTGAATGCATACTCCTACAATTTGAATGCATGTACTCCTACAACCTATCAACATGTGTCCATTGTGCACCACTTACATGCTAGGTGTGGCTAACAAGAATGGGGAATAAGAAAGACATGGCAGTTGGCCATCAAGAGTGAATGAGTGTAGCAGAGAAAGGAATGAGCTTCTGTGAGTACCAGCAGGGTGGTATGCATGTGTGTGTATGCACAGGCATGTGATGTTGTAATAGAAAAGGAAGGGTGTTAGTGTTCGTGAAATAATGTTTCTCATAAAGGGAACAGAGTATATGAAGTGTCTCACAAAGAAAATAGTTGAGTTCTATTTCCAGTTGGAACTAATAGTCTAGCAAATGATGACAGTTAAATTAGAAGACATGCAGGACATTTTGTACATATTCTGAGGTGCTAAGTATCTGAATGAGCACAGTTCAATAGCCAAACCATGAATTTGTGACTCCACACCAACCCCTAGGGTGCACATTCACATTTATACAACAGGAATGGGCATTAGCAGAAGACATAGAATGAAGCTCACATGATTTTACTTTTGCAAAGAATCAGTCAATGGGCCTTTTGTTTTGGTTGTTAAATTAATTTAGATGATGAAGGCTACTGTGTTTGAGAGACAGAGAGAGACCAGAGTTATGTTGAGGGGCAGAAATATGGAGAAAGGCAGCCAGTGTTTGTGTTCTGGCCCTGCCACTAACTAACAACGCTCCAGTTAAATGGGCTTTCCTTCCTCCACTATAAAAATGTGCATAATGATCTCATAGGACTGTAGGAGGTAATATATGTAAATTAAATTTCCATTGTTTCAAATTACTCACTTTTAATGTAAATTAGGTAATACATGTAAAGTGCTTAAAACACTACCTGACACATAATAAATGCTTAATAAATGTGAGTATTCTTTTACTATTACTACCTACATGTATTTGATCATTCTGTTGTGAAATAAAAGAGAACGCTGCCTTGTTCAAATATAGCTTGGCAAAAACAAATACAATAACCAAGATTCCCGTTTAAGCATCATATTAGCTTTGGATATAGCTGCACAAACAAAAGCCTGTTCTGTGACTCATTTCTACTTTCCTAATTGCCTGCTCCTGCTCTGGACCTCAGCCAGGAGTCAGTCTTTAGCCGTGCCATGGATACATACACATCAGATTGTGTATGTGCATAAACAAGAACACACAGCTCCTGCTGCCTCTGAGGACTGCAAAGAAATGGCATTAAAAGTGAATGATTTGAAACAACTGAAATTTAATTAAAAACAAAATTAAAAGTTGTTCCAAGCCTGGCACTTCAGCCAGCAAGACTCAGAGGAAATTAGTAAGTGCTACTAATAGCTGGATCCAATTCACAAGCCTCTACGAGGAGACAGCAGAGCAAAGAAGATGCATACCTTTTAGATGAAACAATTAAAGATCACTTCTGAGAAATAATCACAGATGGTATCCCAGGGCAAAAAGGACCATTAGTTGCTGGTGTGTTTCTTTTGGACTTGCTCATTTCCATTATGGGAAAGTGCTCTGAGATTCCCCAATAGTATCTTCTATGGCAAAAGACAAGGACAGTGATTTTGAAAATCAGATTTAAATATGTGTGAGGTGGGGAGAAATTCTTTAAAAAAAATACTTGTCACTCACTGCCTGAAATTCTGCCTTACTGATTGACTTGTCATTAAAATTTCAAATATTCAAGTTGCTTAGTACAATTCATTTTCCTCAACGGACCCCATGAGGTCAACTGTTAGCTGGTGGTCAAGCCCCTAGGATGGTTGAGTGAGCTGGTTGCTGGAGTACAATGGAGGGAGGCATCCCAGAGTGTGTGTGTGTGTGTGTGTGTGTGTGTGTGTGTGTTGCAACACACAGTGGGGCTGATTCTAAAACAGTGTTCAAAAGGGGTAAAAGAGGCCAGTCTGTCTCTTGACTCAGGAAAGCCTAGAGGTAAGAGAAGAAGAAGCAAAAACCATCAGGAATCTGGGTGTGGTGGCACATGCTTGTAATCCTGATGATTTGGGAGACAAGGCAGGAGGATCCCAAGTTTGAGTCCAGTCTCAGAAATTTACCAAGACCCTTAGCAATGAAGTGAGACTCTGTCTCAAAAAAATAAAATGAAATATAATAAAAGAAAGGGGCTGGGGATGTAGTTCATTGGTAAAGTGCTCCTGGGTTCAATCCCTGGTACAAAAGTCAACAGAAAGAAAAAAAAAATTGTCAAGCAGGAAGATACAGAAAGAATCTGAGAGCAATTCCATCAAGGAATGCCCACATCCAGCTCAACTCTGCAACCCACCTTGCTCAGGCTGCCCAGCCACACTGACCTTGATCTAGTTTCCAAGTCACTCAAGTGGCTTTGACTCTACTGCTCCTCCTGCCTGGGATACACCTTCTTCTGCCCTGACAGCTCAATTTAAACACCGTCTCCTCAGAGAGCTCTTCCTGACCACCACAGTTGAGCAGGACATCCCAGCTCGCTTCCTTGATTTCTTCAACACAGCGATTCACACAAATACCACAGCTTACTTTGCTATTCTGAGAATTTGCACTGGCATCTGTTTCTTGTTGTGAACGAAAGCAACACGAAGCCAAAACTAGTGTGTCCTTCAGAGCACAATGTCTCTGCCGCTCCATGACATGCAAGGGGCATGAAATAAATGTTGGTTCAATGTGTGGAAAAGTTCTGTAAAGACTGAATAAGGCATTATAGGTAAACAGCTCACTGATGGGCACATCAGTGGTACATGGTGACTTTTACCTGCTATTCTTAGGATTATCTAATGTTATTTTATTTGCATTCTAGCCATGAATGTGTTCCCTGGAGGGCAGAAGGATGGGGACTGAAAGCAACTAGAGGGCTCCAAATGCCAATATGATGTCTCCACCTTGAGTGTGGAACAGCCAGTATGCCCCAAGTGTGTGCTTGTTACCTGCGTGAATCTTACTGGGGTGTGAGGATGGGAAGGGGCAAGGTCAGGTATGCTCAGGGCTGATGCAGCAGGTCACTTGGGAGAGGGGGAGAGCTGGAGATAATTACTCTTTGCACAAACCACTCTCATTCCATCCTCAGATGAGTTCTTTGTGGAAGAGGAGGGATCTTTTCAAGCTCAACCCAGCTTTTAAGGCTCAGCTCAACCTCTGTTTTCCCCAAGGTATTTTTGAGCTCTACCTAAGTGAGAACAATCTCCACCTTCCACCCTGATCTTGGATAGAGCTTTGAGAACAAGGCCACTTAGGTTTACTGGCCTCAGGATTGGTTTTGAAGAATCTACCTCATTGCCAAATCTTATGACCTGATTTCGAGTGTGGAAATAAAATTTCAATAGGATCCATAATCACAGTAACAAGATTAATGTCTCAGACTTATTTTATGAGGGTTTTATTTATTTATTTTTATCTTGAATAGGGAATGGATCTGCATATACTGAGCTCCAACTCTATGTTGGATACCAGAACAAAATGTGGAGGCCATAAAGGTGGAAGAAAAAGTCCATGCCTAGAAGCAGTGCATGGCTCAGTCAGGAAATTGCTGGGCAGAACATTATAAGGGAACATTGTCAACCTTGAGATGACAACATAATAGGGACCTCTGGAAGTTCAGGGAAGGGACATTTGCCTCCTCTGCACAGCCAGAGAACATTTCCTCCAAATGTCCACCTGAGCTGAGTGCCGAAGCACAAGAAGACAGCAGCCAGGAAGAGTGGAGGGACTGGGGATTTATGCAAAAGGAAAGAAATCTTTATAAAGGAGCAAAGGAGGACCCAGACCCTAAGGAAACAGCCATTACATGTGGCTGCATGTGAGATGCCTGAAGTGGGGAATGAGAAAAGATAGTTTTAGCTCTAATAGTCTATAATTTAGGAAATTGCCAAGCCAGCTCCTTGGCAACATGCCCACTGTGGTCCCTCACCTCTGTGCCCACACTCTCCCTTCTGAGGTGGTAGAAGCTGCCATTTTAAATTGATTCCATATTTCAAACATGACACCAGTTCCCATTCCCAGGTTTCTGTGCTCCTTGCTGGCCTCTGTGACAGAGGCAAGTCCCCAGCCCCGCACATTAATGCTGGATCTGAGTATTAGCAGGAAATAGCCATCCCCAGAAGCTTTGCAATTGCAGGTCACACCAGCACCTGTATGGGTGTTGCAAACTGATCCCTTTCTCCATCCTCCACACTGGCCCTAATACTGTGATGAGACATCACCCAAGATATTACTCAGACCATTCAAGCCTTCAGCAGAGTGACCTACAGAGACCTGGCAAATTAATATTGCTCGGAGCACAGTGACATGTCTTATGAATAATTTTCATCCAGGCAGGATTTGGGAAGGTCCTAATACTGTATGATCTTCAGAGTTATTGACATTTTTTTTTCCTTTTTGTCTCTCACTGTTTTTATCCCTACAAATGTAACCAAGAGGTGGGCATCTGATTCTTGATCTCATATTAGGAAACTGGTGCATGAGCAGAATCATAATAAAAGCAAGTACTTGAGCATGTCTACCATGGGCCAAGCCCTTGCAGTTAACAACCATTTAATCTTCACAATAACAGACTGATTTATGATGCATCCACGTCCTCGAGTTTCAGAGGAGGAAGGTGGAGTTAGGTTTTGAATGCACGGACTCGGGTTGGTGTTCGTGCGCTCAATACCATGCCTCACAGTTTTGCAAAGGGCAGGTGGTTACCCAGTTGGTTCCCCTCCAGTTGGGCTTCTTGAGTCAACGTCTGGATACCCCAGCCCATCAGGAATCCCAGGAAGCAAATGACATATCACCTGCAACTCCCAGCTCTCTGGGTCTCTAGCTGCAATCAGTTGCTTGTTTAAATGCACTTATTCTGCAGTTCCAGCTTATGCCCTTATCTTTTTTCTTTTTTCTAATGTTCCTGCTGAAACATTATCATATGGACTAAACGTAGCAGCCCCCTCCTAGGGTCATTTGCCTTAAGCTCTGGCAACCTCAAACTGCCTTTCACACTGTGGTCAGTCAGTTCATGAAGACTGTGAAATTGGGGTTTGTGCAGAAAGAAGACATTTCCCTGTCCTCTGGGGGCTTCCAATGGCAGGACTACTGGTCCGAAACTGAATATTGGATATATGCCAAGGAGGATCGCCCATTGAGGTGACTTACTGTGATTGTCCCCACTTCACAGATGAACAAAGAGAGGCTGAGAGAGATTAAATAACTATCTCAAGCTTACATAGATGGAAATATTCAGAACCAAGTATTAGCCACACAAAGTGTGAGTATAGCTCAGACTTAACCAAATGGGTAATTACAAAAGTACTGAGTGCAAAAAGGAAAAGAAGAGACCCTTTAACAGGGTGAACCCACAGATCAGGAGAGTGAGGATGAGGATGATGAGGATGCTGACAAAAGCTAACGCTGCCAAGCACTTCCTGTATGCAAACGTTCTACCCAATACGGGCATCTCATTGAATTCTCAACTCTGCAGATTAAGAAATAAGACAGAAGGGTCAAGTGGAGGTACCATTGAGCAGTAATGAATATAGAGAGAGAGTTAGCATCTGAACCCAGATGTGTACAATCTATAGCTTGATCCCCAAATTAACAAACTGAAACAACAATTATGACTCCTACACTTCTTGGTTTAAAATCCGTCAGTGGTTCCATGATGCTTAACTGCTTTTGTGTTAAAAGCCTCACACAAAGGGCCCTGCTTTTCCTTACTGGTCTTCACATTAGTCCCGTTCATGCCACTATGGGGCTCTGGCTGCTCTGGACACTACCTGCTCCTGCCAGACCTTTGCTCCTGCTGTCCTCCTGGCCTGGAAGAATGCCTTATCTTCACTCTGTCCCATCTCCAACAGAAGTACAGACTCCACTCCCAATCCCTGTTCATCTAGTTTGCTTAAATGGGAAAAGGTCTAAGCAAACTCCTCCCACCCCACTCCCCCGAAGTTTCTCCCAGACCTTCCCAGTGGAGAACACTCCAGGCTTCCTTGGCAACATTGCTGCCTCTTGTCTATGTGCTGTCCAGCTGCAGATTATGATTGGCCATCTATTGTAGTCTTTGTTTTATAGATCTATCACTTTAAGTAGCAGGGGCAAAGCCTTCGAGGGCATGATTAGCATTAACTGACCATCGGTTTTTGGTTATTTTCATGCCATCCTCTATTCCATCCTGACCATCACCCTGTGAAGCAGGTACTTATTACTTTTCTTTTATAGATAGTATGTTTGGTGGCTCAGAGAAGTGAGGTGACTTGTCCAAGATCCATAGTAAGTAAGGAGAAGAGTGTGGATTTGAACCTGAGCTTTTCAGATTCTCAATCTCTTGTTCTCTCCCGACCTCACCCACCTTTAATGCTGACTGTGTTTGGACTTCTCCCATAATGGCGTCCTGGCTCTAAGCAGGCAGATGCTCAGCAAATGTCAGTTTGAAGTCTGAATGGATGGACTGATAACATTCAAATCAGAACTGGGGTTAAAGCACAGGAAGGAATAAACAGGAGGTTCAGGGGTGGTCTTTGCTTCGGGACAACTCTGCCTCAGGACCTGATGCCCAGGCCATTAGCACAGATTCATAAATTTGCCAACAGCTTCTGGAAAGCCCAAAGCTGAGCAGCTGCAGATATATTTGGCTTAGATAATCCAGAGGGGCAGAGTAGGGAGGCAGGAAAAATAGCAAGGCATTTCTGGGTCCCAGGGTTGGGGGGTTGCATAGGTTTAATTATTCCTCCCATCTCATCTCATCATTTCCCCTTGGAATAGGCTGCGTCTCCCCTTTCCACACGCTTGCTGGCATCTGAGATGTTCAAGGTCCCCTGGCATCTGGAGCTGAGAGCTAGAGATAGGGATGCACTTTCCCACCACAGCCTGGCTTCCCACCACTTTCTTTTTCATCCAGACAGCCTTGGGAGCCTGCAGTCCCTGCAGAAGCTTGGCTGTGATCCTTCTAAGCTTTCTTCAAATGGCAACTTGTGGGCTGCGGAAAGTTTGCTCAGCTGCCTCTGCTCCCAGCATCCTTGCTCAGGGCTATCTGGTTGCAGATTGGACCTAACCAGTCTGAAGAGAGAGGACTGGGGACACTAGCATGATGGCTGCATAAAGACCTGGGAGTTCTCCCCATGTCATCCGGTAAGTGAAGGGGGACACAATGATCATACATATTCATGGGGTACAATATGACATTTTGACACATGTACATAATGTGCAATGATCAAATCAGAGTGATGAGCATATCCTTCACCTCAAACGTTTATCATTTCTTTGTGCAGATAACTTTCATAACCTTCTAGATATTTTGAAAAACACTATAGATTACTGTGAACTATAGTCACCCTAGAGTGCTATAGAGGACTTAATTATTCTATCTATCCATTCATGACCCTTCCCCATCCTCCTGCCCGCTATCATTCTGACTCTGGTTATCACTGTGCTACAGTTCACTTCCACAGATCATCGATTTTAGTTTCTACTAAACTAAATATGTGAGAACATGTGTTTTTGTCATTCTGTGTCTGGCATAGCATAACATACTATAGGCATTGAACCCAGTTTTTCTCCTGCTTAGGGCAGGAAAATGCTAAGCATCCTCCTGTTCCCCTCCCACAATTTTAAAATGAGGAAACCCAGACCTGATCAGAATCATGCAAAGTTATGGTAGAGCCAGGACCTAACCTTAATCATTGAATTAATTTTTCTACTGCATTTTGTGGTTTCTTATCTGAAATAATTCTAGTCAACCCCTTGCTGCCTGTGTGACATGGAGGTGGTCTCTGTGCTCACATGACCTTTCAATTTCCCTATGCCCCTTAAACCGAGGATAACAACTGGTCCTACTTCATGAGGTCATGGAATTAAATGAGGTAATACCTTGCACAGGACTTAAAGCAGCACCTGGCACTTAGCAACAGTTCTGGAATGTTCCCATTTATCAGTGCTGTTACTGCAACCATTAGGATTCTACAACAGGGTCTATATAGATGAAGCCAAAAATGTCCATATCCCTCTCTGGGAACTCTGCAGTCAATCATTACCCACTTCCAGGCAAGCAACCGTGGCTCAGAGACCTAGTTCTGAAAGTACCTGCTCAAGATGTTCTCCCTTTGGCTTCCCTCCTCATCTCCAGCTTGCCTACATGGCTGCCCCTTATCTGTCTCCACGGCCTCCAGCACAGGGTCAATATGAATCCTGCCATGCTATCTTTTATTTGCTTGTTGTTTCCCACTGCCACTAAACTAGAGGGGGTGGTGCAGAAGTTGTGTTTTATCTACACCTGTATCCACAGTAACTGGGAATGTCACAGAGAAGGTGGTAAGTAAATATTCATGTTAGTCAGTGTTCTGTTGCTGTGACAAAATACCTAAGAAAATCAGCTTAGAGGAGGATAGGCTTATTTGGGTTCACAGTTTCAGACATTTCATCCACAGTTGCTTGGCCCCATCATTGTGGGCTGTGATGAAGTGGGACATCATGGTGGGAGTATCTGGCAGAGCAGAGATGCTCCCTCATGGTGGCTGGGAAGCAGACAGGAAAGAGAGAGGAAGGAACTGGGGACAGGACAGAGTGTCCAAAGGGCCACCTCCAAGGACCCACTACCTTCATCTAGATCCTACCTTCTACAGTTTCCACCACCTCCCAATAGTCAGTCATAAGTCCATCAATGTATGAATTCATTGAGACTGAGGTTAGAGTCCTCCTGACCTGATTACTCTACAAAAGCCAGGCCTCTGAACACTGCTGCACTGGGTACCAAGCCTTTAACACATGAGCTTGGGTGAACATTCCAGATCCAAACCAGAACAGAAAGCCAGGAGCAGCAGGAGGGGGAGAGGAAGGAGGGAGAGAGGGGAGCAACAGACTCTATAAGAACAAGGAAATGGTGTCATGAATAGAGTTTCAAGTCTTTACCTTCTTCTTTCCGGCCAATAGAGACCAAACTCCCTAACACTGTAGCTTTTACATACCTAGCTTCATCCACTAACACCCAACTTCAACCCTCCACTTGTCTTTATAAATAATAAAATTATGAACAGATAGTAAGAGAAAGGTACAGCATCCTTCTAAGTCATGCCTACTCTCACAGTTTGCCAAGTTCACTCAAATGCCTCAGCCTACCAATTCTCTTTTGAGGCAAGGAGTAGGAGCACCAAGGAAACAAGCTCAGGGGGTGTTTGAATATATCCAAGGGCACAAAACTGGAAAGCAGAAGAACTAGGTCTAGAACCCACATCTTCTAGGTCATAGATCAGTGTACTTACCCCCTGGCTCATATCACCTTCTCTCTCCAAGCACCGCTCCAATGCCTCAATCCTATGCCATTTTGCAAACACCAACCTGATAATGCTGGGACATCTGATGCTACAGATTGAAACTCCATCTCATCAAAGCTCCCACCCTGAATTCCCTCCTCCCAGTCTGAGTCAAAGTGGCCATCAGCTCCCAACAACAGAATGGGATTATCAATGAGATAAAAGTGAGTTGTACTATCCCTTGAAGGAACCCTCTGCCCCCAGTTCCTGGGAACATATTTTTGGACTTAATCTACTATCAAAACACACAAATTAGTCTCCAATTTTGGACGTCAAACTCAGTTATCTCTTTTGTTAAGGAGGTAAATTGGGAACGATTCATTCTGGTTGGAAGCCAAGCTAACATCTTAGCACACAGCGTCATTAAAAAAATCCCAATCCCACTGACTGCCTTGATATCTTTAAAAGGTTGAACATATTCCACTGCTTAGAATGGGTTTCCCAGGTTTGCTCTCCCCGGGACCCTTTGCCACATGTAACCTGGGTATCAGTTACTATTTAAGGAAGAAACGATCTGAAGCACATTTTTCCTTCTGCAGGTTTGTGGACTAAGGATTTCCTAATGAAGAGGTTTGGAAAGAAACAGAGCCCACTCTAGGGGGTATCCACAGCTCTCAGCACCAGCTCCAGGCCACTGCCGAGCAAGTTGCCCATTAAGTACAAGAAAAAAGAGAAGGAAAAAGTTTTTCCAGTTTATAATTATATCACCAGTTTCATTAGAGATCTCATTTTAATTCTGACTGAAACCCAGCCTTCCTTCTCCCTGTACTCTCTCACGTATAGTTATTAAGTCTGGGTTGGAGTTCAACCTATTCTTCCTGGTTTCAGCATATTAATATGGTTTATTGGTATTTCATCGCCACCTCCCCCATGGGTGTTCTGAATCTCAGCTCAATTTATATTTTCCTCCCTTCCTGGGCTCTGGGTAAAGCTTGTTTCATTTTGGTGTTGAGGGAAGGCATATGAGTTTGATTGGAGTTTCTTATCTTTGGGGGCTGGGGCAAAGACCTTGGAGAGGGAAGTCAATCATAAAACAGGGGCAGCCTCAGATCCTTGGCCCTGTCATTCTCCAGGACGAATCTTCTCAAGCCACCTGGGTCCACCTGCCGGTCCTCCCTCCTAGGCGTAATTTATTATATGTCTACTAAGTCAGAACTTCGATGAGCCATTACAATAGGTCAGCACATGAGTATGCTGTCACCCTTGACCTTGAAGAAATTTAAGCCTACGCACGATCTTGCTTATTTATTCATTTTTTTTTTCATTTAGCAAATGCTTTTAGGGGAGCACCTACTTGGTTTTCAGATACTGTCCCAGGTGCTAAATCTGATCTAAAAATAAACAAATTCTCTAGGCTTATGGAGCTTCCAACCTAGTGGGAGAGACCAACATTAACAAGGTAAGTATGGAATTATAGTAGAATTAAGTTTAATATGGGAAAACATCAGGGTTCGAGGGGAATAATTAGTAAAGGATCAACAGAAGCTAGGATATGATAAAGGGAGGTCAGTCACCCATGAATTCATGGGACAAATGGGGAAATGGAGAACAGTTTTCAGGAAGAGAGAGAAACATGTGCAAAGGCCCTGAGGCAGAAGGCAACAGAGACTATTTAAGGAACCAGTCAATAAAAACAGTGGTGTGAGGTAAGACTGGAGAGGTGGGCAAGGATCTGACCTCTAAGGGCCATGTCAAGAAATGCAGTCTTTGTAACAAATGTCAAAGGAAGCCATTGAGCAGTTTTATGGAAAAACATAACTCATTGAGATCTTGTTTTATTTTAAACCATCATTCTATTTTAAGCATTGAGAAAAAAAATGGAGGGAGGCTAGATTGAACGTAGGAGGCCATTTCTTAGGTTAAGGCAATTGTTTCAATGACACATACCTGACAGTAAGTTAGTGGAGTTAAACTGTGTTCATTTGAAAGGTAAAAATAGAGTTGAATGTAATAATCAAGGAAGGAGAGACTAATCTATGGGAGATGCACTGAGGTTGGTTTTCTAGAAAAAAACAGAAAATTCAGTCATGGCTTAGAGATGGGTGGGATTATAATAAATGGAAACCTAGAGGGGTACACCGGTGGAGAATAATGAACTAGCAAAGTCACAGAGAGCAGCAACTATGAGGCAAGAGAGTCCACCTATCTAAACAGTATCAACTGCATGCAAATGAGACGAGGAGAAAAAGGCAGAGGCCGTATTGTATAGCACCTCCACCAATTAACATGTTCCATGATGTTCAGAGATCTGCAGTCAACACCAAACATTGTGAAACAAAGCCTGGGATGATTCCAGAGAGCAGGATGTCCAAGGAACTCCTCTTTAAAAATAAATTGGTTGGCAGTGTGTGGCTGAGCAGCCACTTTCACTGTGGTGTAATTTCTCCCTTCTAAGAATTGAAAATACTCCTCCCATGTATTCAAATCACTGCAAACTAGCTCTACAGCCTATTATGAACCTCACTCCTCATTAAAGGCACAAAGCCACACATCAGCTTACTCTCCTGGGTTGGAAGACATGAAGTATGGTTGGAAGCAAATAAATGTAGACAAGATTCATTGTAAACAAATTTGTGTTCAAAAACAGCGACACGTGTGGCATATTAATGAACTCACTATCCTAATGTGCAAGGCACTCGTCGATTTCCTAGGCTCAGGAAGAATCCTCAGACAGACTCCAAATAACTCAGTTACAGGGAACAGAGAAGACCTGAACACCGTCTTAGTTCAGCCAGAAAGACGAGGTTGACAGTTTAAATTGGTCTGAATAAAAAGGTTTTTTTGCTACAGGTAATTTTATGCAAAGATCATATCAATATTAAATCATAGCTTTAGGTGTATGTGTTTGTGTTTAGTGACAAAAAATATTCAAGGGACATTCCTGTTCTTTCTCCATTTCTGATTTCTTACCCTATTTCTGAGGTTAGGCAAGGAATGGATGGTCATCAGGAATGAGGCAGTAAAAGAATAACAAACATATTCTGAAAGTCCTCAAAATTGAAGTGGTTTTAAAATTTAGATTCTGATATAATGGCTCCAAATCAAAATATCATGTACTCCATCCAAGAGCAGTCCTTCTGTTCTCTGGCTTCACACAATATGGTCATCTATTCTCTGGAGGTTCTCGATGACGGGGGACTCATTACCTTGCAATGACCCCCTTCCAGTATTAAGAAAATATTATCACAACTGCTAACATTTATGTGATTTATTGAGCCATTACTAGGTCTTAGGTACTGAGCTAAAAGCTTTATGAGCATTATTTCACTTATTCTGCACAATAAGTCTATGAGGTAAGCATTGCTATTATCCCAAATTTATAGATAATGAAACCAAAGCTTACAAAGTTTAAGTAACTAACACAAAGTCAACAGTAGAAGAAGGCATTTCCAGATCAAGACTTCATCCTCTGTCATCTCTCACTATCCTCATCACCCAGCGAGCTCAAGTTTGGCTTCCTGAGGCTTCCCAGAATGAGCTTCTTCCCTTTTCAAGACAAATGATAATTATCATTTTCTCTTCTTTGGAAGCTTGGAGCATGGCAAGACATTGGGTTAGGATTTGCATAAACTTAAGTTTTTATATGGCTTCACCTCTGTGTGTTAACCTGGTCAAAACACTTAACGTCTCTGAGTCCCATGTTTTCAAGATTTATTTTTAATTGACACAAAATTGTACAAATTTATGTTACACCATATGATGTTTTTATATACCTATATATTGTGCAATGTTCATACAAGGGTAAACATATCTGTCTTCTCAAACATTTACCATTTTTGTGGTAAAAACATTTTAAATCCCTTCTTCCAGACTTTTCGAACCTACAGTGTATTTTCATTGTTTACAGTCACCCTTCTGCAGCACAGGACATCAGAACATATTTCTCTTATTTAACTCTTAGTGCTCTTTGGCCAATCTTTTCACATCTCCCTTTTCCCTGGTTTCCTCAGATTCTGGAAAACAGTATTCTACTCTTAACGTTATTTGTTCATTCGTTTGTCCATTTACTTATTTTTGGTGTTGGGAATTGGATCCAGGGGACTCACTCATGCCAGGAAATTGCCCCACTGAGTCAAAATCCAGGCTTTAACTTATTTTTTCTTTTTTTTTTTTTAAAAAGGTGTAACTTGTTTTTTTTTCTTCCTTTTTTTATTTTTTACAGACTGCATTTTGGTTCACTGTACACAAATAAGGTACAACTTTTCATTTCTATAGTTGTACATGATGTAGATTCACACCATTCATGTAATCATACGTGTACATAGGGTAATGATGTCTGTCTCAGTCCACCATCTTTCATACCCCTGCCCCTCCCCCCTCTCATTTCCCTCTACGTAATCTAAAGTTGCTCCATTCTTCTCTTACCCCCATCCCTCCACCCCCGTTATGTATCATATCCACTTATCAGTGAAAACATTCAGCCTTTGACTTTTGGGGATTGGTTTACTTCACTTAGCATGATATTCTCCAATTCCATTTACCTGCAAATGCCATTGTTTTATTCTTCTTTATGGCTGAATAAATAAGAATATATATAATATATATATATATATATTACAGTGTATATATATTACACTTTCTCTATCATTCATCTGTTGAAGGGCATCTAAATTGGTTCCACAATCTAGCTATTGTGAATTGAGCTGCTATAAACATTGATGTCACTGTGTTACTGTGTTACTGCAGTATGCTAATATTTATGAATTTTTTAAAAAATATTTTTAATTTATTTTTTACAAACTGCATTTTGATTCATTTTACACTAATGGGGTGTATCATTTTGTTTCTATGGTTGTACACGATGTAGATTCTAATTTTTAGTCCTTTGGGTATAAACCGAGAAGTGGGATAACTGAGTCAAAATGTGGGTTCATTTCAAGTATTCTAAGGAATCTCCATACTGCTTTCCAGAGTGGCTGCACCAATTTGCAACTCCACCAGCAATGTACAGGTGTGCCTTTTTCCCCACGTCCACACCAACACCTATTATTGCTTGTGTTCTTAATAATAGACATTCTAATTGGAGTTAGATGAAATCTTAGAGTTATTTTAATTTGCATTTCTCTAATCACCACTTCTAGTCAACATCACCCTTGAAACACTAGCCAAAGCAATTAGACAGACCAAAGAAATTAAAGGGCTACAAATAGGAAAAGAACTCAAGCTATCACTATTTGCCAATGACGTGATTCTATATTTAGAGTATCCAATAAACTCCACTAGACAACTTCTAGAACTAATAAATGAATTCAGCAAAGTAGCAGGATATAAAATCAATACACATAAATCTAATGCATTTCTATTCATAAGTGATGAACCCTCTGAAAGAGAAATTAGGAAAACCACTCCATTCACAATAGCCTCAAAAAAAATACTTGGGAATTAATCTAATAAAAGAGGTGAAAGACCTCTTCAATGAAAACTACAGAATACTAAAGAAAGACATTAATGAAAACCTTAGAAGGTGGAAAGATCTCCCATGTTCTTGGATAGACAGAATTAATATTGTCAAAATGGCCATACTACCAAAGGCACTATACAGATTCAATGCAATTCCAATTGAAATCACAATAACTTATTTTTAAAAGGATTTATTTTTATTATTTTTAAGTTGATACTGGGAATAGAATCCAGCAGTGCTTTACTACTGAGTTACATTCCCAGTCCTTTTATTTTATTTCTTCAAATTTTGAAATAGGATCTCACTAAGTTGCTAAGAGTCTTGCTAAGTTGCTGAGGCTGGCCTCAAACTTGTGATCCTCCTGTTTCAGCTGCCTAAGTCACTGGGATTAGAAGTTGTGCCACTATGTCTGACTATTCTTATCTTCTCAAGATCAACTTTTTTGGGGGGCAGTACCAGGGGTTGAACTCAGAGGCACCCAACAGCTGAGCCTCATTCCTAGTCTTTTCATTTTTTAAATTTTTTTAAAAACTGTGAGACAGGGTCTTGATAAGTTGCTTAGGGCATTTCTAAGCTGCTGAGGCTATCTTTGAATTTATGATCCTCCTGCCTCAGCTTCCCCAGCCACTGGGATTACAGGTGTGCACCACCACACCTAGATAAGATCAACTTATCAAGATTCAACATACGAGTGAAATCCTGCAGTACATTCATGTTGTTGCAAACAAGAAGTTTTCCTTCATTTTTTTGGCTGAACAGTATTCCATTGTGTATATATTGCACATTTATTGCACATTTTCTTTATCCCTCATCAATCTATGGACACTTAAGTTGTTTCCATTTCTTGACCACTGAAAATAATGCTGCAGTAAACATGAGAGTGCAGATGTCTCTTTGACAAGTTAATTTAATTTCCTTTGGATATGTTGTTGTTAGTGGGATTGTCGTATAGGAGTTCTATTTTTAATTTTTTGATAAACCTCCACACTTTTCCCCATAATGACTACTAATTCACGTTCTTACCCATAGGGTATAAAGGTAATTTTTTTCTCCACATGTAGCAGCAAAGCAGCACAACTTGGTATCTTTTAACTTTTTTTTCTCCCTAGTACTGGGGACTGAACCCAGGGTCTTGCACATGCTACATCACCAGAACTTTAAAAAATTTTTATTTTAAGACAGGATTCAACTAAATTGCTCCAGTTAGGCTTGAACTTGTGATCCTCCTGCCTCAGTTTCCTGAGTAGCTGGTATTACAGGTTTGTGCCTCCTCATCCAGCTCTTTTATCTTTTAGTTAACAGCTATTTTATTTAAAGTGAGATGATAACTCATTGTGGCTTTGATTTGCATTTTCTGATTATCAGTGATGTTGAACATTTTTTCACATACTTGTTGGCCATTTGAATGCCTTCTTTTGTGAAATGTCTATGTAGGTTTACTGTTTTTAAATCAGATTGTTATTTTGCTATTAATTTTTTTGAATTCCTTATAAATTCTGGACATGAATTATCACAAAATGTGTATTTTGCAAATATTTTCTCCCATTCTTAGGTCACCACTTCATTCTGTCCCTAGTTTTCATGTATTCAAAATAAGGATGCTAAATTCTGCCTCAAAATTTTGCTATGAGAACTGAATGAAGTCCTCTAAGTAAAGTGTTTTGCACACTGTTAGGTATATAATAGATATGCTCAATCATTTTGCTTCTCTTTCTATGTTCCTTTGAATATTCTTTTTATAATGATCTCTTCCATACTGTCTTCAAGAAGTCTTTAGGTATCTCCAAATTTTTTTCAATATCTTCACTGTCAAATCCATTCCTTTGAACAACTTTCAAAGTACAGTCATTCCCAGAAGAGAGAACTCTAGTTATAGTGTGACCTGTCTACATTGGAGTGGAACCATTTTAATCAAGACGGCTTATTCCTCTAAATGTGGTCTCCTCTACTGGCTTTCCATTTTGGATAGCATCCTGAGTTACTTTAGGATATTCAGAGAATATAAGAACTAACATCTTAGCTAAGATAGGCTTTTCATACTAACTAATAACCATTCATCAATCATACTACCTGATGGAAATTTTGATGAGACCCAGGGTAAGGGTCTCAAGGGTGAACAATTTGCACAGTATTCAGTCCTATGAGCAACCATTGGATTAATGCTATCAGGGAGCTCCAATAATAGGGCATTGATAAAGTAAAAGATCAAGAATACAAAATCCCCTTACCAAGAACCTTTTAAGTATTCTAAGGGATTGCAAGGAGTGATCACATATGTTCTACAGAAGGAATGCAATACAGAAGTATAGACGTCTCAAAGTTCTGTTAATATTTTTGCAAAGAATATTAGTGCCTGGGCTCCACCCTCAGAATTTGATTAACTAGTTCTGAGGATTATCGGCCATATGTAGATGATTTATAGATCACAGCCAGAGAGACAATGCTAATTTCAGTAAATTTATATGCAAATGCATTTCTTGTCTTCGATGTGTACTTAGCAGGGTAAACAGCCACTGGTAGCCTTGAAGAAGTCCAGCGAAAAGAAGGCTTGAGATTTGCTAAGACCTGGAATAGGACTGTGTCAACTAGGTAAAGCTCTTGCCAGCTGGGCTCTGGAAAAGTGCTATGTCATACTGACCTTTTCCCTGTAATGGGTAGTAAGCATCAAGTATAACCATGCAGTAACACAAGGTCAGAATTCATTTTCCTCCCAAAGATGGGACACATTACTCAGCCCCCTCTAGTGCTTCAGCACCACGGACAGCGCAATGCGTGTGGTTGGCTATGAGCTCTCCATACTAACAAATGGCCCAGCACCTTGGCAGCCTGGAGCTCCTGTGGGAGGGTGAGAAAGAATAGAGCTTCCATGGTGATAGTCCTTGGGAGACAAGGGCCCTACTTGAGATCCTCCTATTTGACACAAACTGCTTTCATGCTCACAGGCCTCATTATGGTATTTTTTTAAAACCTAGTACTGGTCTTAGGGGTTGTATATTATGATTTGGGGTGTATAAATACACCATCATAACGTTCTCTCTTGTCCTCCTATGTACCACCCTTATCTCTCCAGGAATAGAGCTAGAATCCCCACTAGTCCAATGCATAAAAGATTGTTCTTCTCTATATCCTTCCCTACCCTCAGAATAAATTCTATTTGTTTTTAAATCCAAGTTCCTAAATATCAAATAGGCAAAATAAAGAGAACTTTGGAGAACATTAAGGGAGTGAGATGAACAATACATATAGTTGCTACCATAGGAATAACTGGGGTCATACAAGGAAGGTGGGGTTGCCTAGAACTTCAGGACAGCCATCCACCTGACTGTCAGTAATGATTGGTCTCGGGATTCCTGTTGGGGCCCAGAAGGCTGAGGATTTTACATGTTCAAGTCCACAAGTAGGGTAAGCACTTCTGTCTGGAGGGGTACACATCATTCACTCCCTGTTCCATTTTCCTTAGAATAGCCAAAGGCCTCTGTTTAGACTATTTAGTCTGCTGTATCTTCTTGCCATGCCACATCTCAGTTTCTAAAGTCTTTTTCTCTAAGAACTGTTTCAAGAATACGAGTAATGCCACTTACCATATACTGAGCAACCACAAAGGTTTTCATATTCAACTAGACACTTAATACATATTATGTCAATTAGGAGTCTCAAAATAATCCCTATTTTACAGATGAGAAAAATGACACTCCTGGAGATTACTTGGTTCTCCTATGTTTCACAGAAACTAAACAATGGAACTGAGATGCAAACCTACCCTGTCTCATTTAAAAGGATACACTGCTAACCAAGACATTACATCATGTAAGGTGTGGGGAATCCATCATGCCTTGGGACTGAGATACAGTAGGCAAGGTCCTTTCAATGCTGCCCACCATGCTTTGCTCCATAACATTCTGAGACTTGCCAGCTTCATGCATATTTCTACTTCTCTTTTGTATTAACTGTATTTTCTTATTTTTGGTATTCTTGATACTCTGGCATCTGAGCCTTTCTGATAGATGAAAGACAGTCCCTTCTGAGGTTAGTCACATCTTAGAGATAGCAAGAGAGATGCTCAGGAGTATGCCTTTCTTATCAGATTAACCAATCCGTCCTGACTCCATCTATCTTCCCTGTCTGCCTCATACATCCTAGAGATAATATTTCTCATTCCTAATCATTATTGGGGCAAGATACCAGATAACTAGGGATAGTCCTTAAGCCCTATAGCCTACTAAAATTGCAAACTAGCCAACCCTAAACATGTCTACCCTGCCGACACATCCTTCCTGCAATAACCACAATACATCCCCTTGCCCATGCTTCACTCTTCCTCCCTCAACCTCCTGACAGATCCTGGTATCAGACTGAGGCCCTGTACTGTGTGCGTACACCTATGCCTAGAATCTGTGAGCAGATAAACTTAGTGTTTCATAAATTATTTCTGTATCTGTGTCTTCCCCTACTGGATTGAAACAAATCCCAGATACATTTAAAAACCTCTTTGCTCTCTATTCATTCTCTACCTTATTTTGCTTTGAGCATCCCCTTTTGTTAGAAATCTAGTAGAGGAATCCCATAGTACTGTTAACAATTCTGCTTTAATTCAGGCCATATCACATTCAGGCCAAATTCACATATTTACTGAATGTTCATCATAGACCAGGCACCTTGCTTGTCATCAGAGATAACATTTCTCCCAAATGACTCAACTGCTACTGTCATGGTGATCCCAGGCTAGGGACATATACAGACAAGCCCATGGGCAGTTATATAGTATCACATCTGTGATAAAGGTCAGAACAGGGCATTAGCAGGACACTGAGAAGGGGCATCTTTTAATTCACCACATTTTGGTCATTCCAAGTCATATGCAGATTTCTTAGGTTCCCATTTGATTTTGTTATTTCCTAGCTGCATTTTGAGACATAGGAAAAAAGTAGGAGTTGTAGAGTTCACAACACCCTTGTAAGTATTATTAATATTATTCCTATCTTTTTAGGTGCTCAGAAAGAGGCTCAGAGAGGGTAAATCACTCGCTTGGCTACAGAAGTAGTTGACAACAGAAAAAAAATATTGGAATTCATACTTGTGTCATTCAAAGCCTGTGCTCTTAACCATTTAACCATAACCTTGAGTCAGGTAATCATCTAAGGACATCCACTTACAACTGTTTGCAAATAAATAACTAAAATTTGAATATCCCTAAGGCCTAACACTGAACAGTTATTGAGTAGTGACTCATGAGGGAGATCAGGTGGGGGACATGCCTTCCATTATGGCTAACATTTTCCTACTGTTCCTTCAGACTGTTTTTATCATTCCTACTCACCCAGCCCCATTTCCCAGTCATGCTTAGGTTCTGGCAATTCTCCCAGCTCCAAGTTCTGCGAGCCTACTTGACTTGCTCCTGTAAATTTTGCTTCTTGTACCTCCTCTGTCATTCCACTACCATCTCTCACACACATTTATCTATCTTTTGGACACATATTATTTAGAGGGACCAACCAAAGTCTTGTAGAGCCAGGTGTGATGGCACATCCCTGTAATCCCAGTGGCTCAGGAGGCTGAGGCAGGAGGATCATGAGTTCAAAGTCAGCCTCAGCAACTTAGCAAGGTCCTAAGCAACCTAGCAAGACCCCATCTCAAAATAAAATATAAAAAAGGACTGGGGATGTGGCTCAGTGGTTAAGCACTCCTGGATTCAATCCCTGGTACCATAAAAAAAAAGACTTGTATGTAGGTCCGAAAGTCAACTGTACATAGACAAAATGAGAGAGACAGAGCTTATCTGCAGTCCAAGTGAGAAACAAGCAGGGGCTCATTCACTACAGTGAAGTGGGAGCAATCAGAGTCTTCATTAATGGAAGTATGAGTGTTTCAGAGAAAGTAGTAAAAGTTCCACTTTGCTCTGATCAGCTCAAATGAAAGGGAAGGAGTTAAAGTTTGAACATCATAATTTAAAACATGAAGATGAAACTGAGTTGCTTTGAGATAAGGCTGACAAATAAAGGGAAAAGATGTTGAAAACATTCCCTATATAACCCACGAAAAAGGTTTAAAAACTTAACATACTAACATGGTGCTAGAAGCCAGAGAGTTGGTTACCTCTGGAGAGCATTAATGGGTAGGGTGTATGCAGGAAACTTTTGAGGTGCTAGAAATCTTCTTTGGGTTTGAGCTGGATGGATGCCTATGGAGTTGACAGTAAAGGTTCTTATTTCAAAAATAGGAGAGAGGAAACTTCTAGAGGTGATGGCAACGATTATGGTATTATTTATGGTGATGATTTCACAGGTATACATTTATCTTCAAGTTAATCAAGATGTAAAATATTTAGAAGTGTGAAAGATTAAAAATAAAACTTTAGCATGCATAACTGTGATGACCTTCTTCAGAGTATTTATACCAAACTTCAATACATTGCAAGACTGTCATGCCAAGTCAGGACAAGGGTTTGGGGAAACAGGCACCAACATCTGAAGCTGGAAGATGTAAACTGAAACGACTTTTCTGGAGGGCACTTTAGCAATAGATATCAAGCACCTTAATCAGTTTCTCGGACCATGCTTTGCTAATGACCGCAGTGACTACAGTGTCTCATTAATTCAATTTAATTGGGCAAAGAATAAATGGTAGAATGTAAGATACTTGTAAAGTACGTTAACAGAAAATGAGATATGAATAGTCTCCAGAACATTCAGGAAGTTCCAGTAAAATGCATACCATCTTCCCTGTCATATGCATTTAATTAGCAAATACCCTTTGGGGGGCATTATAAAATTGGAATAGAATTCACAAGAATAATAAGATTCAGTAGGTTCTCTGAAGTAGCTCCATCCTTCTGCATTCATATTTGAATTCTTCCTAAAGTTAACAAACCTTATCCCTGCATGTAGAACAAAAGCCATCATTAATTTAATTCTAATAATCTAGGACATTAAATGATAATAGACTCTTCCAAAACCTTTGGAGGCTGCATTTTTCCTGTACTGTATGTCATTCTGAGGTTGGGCCATGCATATACATGTTTGACCAGACAGGGATGCAAAGTGCCTAGTAGCTGTGGGACACCTTTGAAGCGGGGTTCTTACCGTCTGCAATGAAGTGCTCAGGCACATGCAGAGTCACCTTCACAGTGAGTGGACAGGACATCTGGTTGCCACACACCATGGCCAGGATGCAGGAGCTCACTGCAATCAGTGTCAGGGCTGTCTTGTTCATTGGACTCTTCAGTAAACCTGGTGACAAAAAGACACATAATTCCACGAGGTGAGAAAATGGGGACAACATGGAGTTTGAGAATCCTGTTACTTCCTGAATGGGAATCTGAAAAAAGAACAAGGGGAAACTCTCATCTCTTCTAACCTTCGTGTATCCTTATTTGGTCTTGGTTTAATTCTCTTGCTAAATGGGCTTACAATTTATTTGGGTGGGGGGACAAAAAGCTTTCTGAAAATTGTTGCAAGTGTTACTCATTTCTCTCCAATTGGGTTGACCATTCTTTTGTTTTTGTTTTATGTGGTGCCAGGGATAGAACCCAGGGCCTCAGCTATGGATAGGCTTGCTTTTTCTCTAGCCTATAAATTCCTGAAGAGCCAGGGCTATTCTTATTCTGCTCTATATGCATCTCACAAAGTAGGTGCTCAGTAAATGATATTGAAACAGCTATCTGTGAAACCCTTCCAGATGACAGGCATCAAAACACATTGTCAGGTGGTCATCTCTGCAGTCCTGTGAGGTGCTTCATCTTTCAGGTAAGAGGTTTGAAAAATGAAGTGGATCACACAACCAGTGAGGAGGAAAGCCCATGCTCTACCACTGAGCTACATCCCCAGCCCCGGGTGGCCATTCTCTTTTCTTTTTCTTCTTATACTTAAGATTAAACCCCAGAGTGCTTAACTACTGAGTCACATCCCCAGCCCATTTTTACATTTTATTTAGAGACAGGGTCTCACCGAGTTGCATAAGGACTTGCTAAGTTGCTGAGGCTGGCTTTGAACTTGCAATCCTCCTGCCTCAGCTTCCTGAGCTACTGGGATTACAGGCATGCACCACCATACCTGGCAGCTATTTTGCGGGGGGAGATTAATTTATTTAAATGTAACAATAATAAACCCATCAAACATTAATCTACAGAACATATATTTTCCAAACCAAGAAGTAAAAGCATGACATCTTCTTACATTTTTGTAGCTCTTTTCAGTGTCTGTCTTAATATTAGACAGCTAGATTCTCATCCCCCCAGCAGCCATTCTTGATAATAATTAGGTGATCCCAAACTTTCCACTCTCTCTGGAAACAAATGGAAACACATTGTGTTGCTTAATTTAGCAGGGCCAATGGGATAAGTGTGTGCCTTGTTGTTGGACGATCCTGGGTTCAGAGTTGGGCTTTCCTCCTCACTGGTTGTGTGATCCACTTCATTTTTCAAACCTCAGTTACCTGAAAGATGAGGCACCTCACAGGACTGCAGAGATGACCACCTGACTTAATGTGTTTTGATGCCTGTCATCTGGAAGGGTTTCACAGATAGCTGTTTCAATATCATTTACTGAGCACCTACTTTGTGAGATGCATATAGAGCAGAATAAGAATAGCCCTGGCTCTTCAGGAATTTACAGGCTAGAGAAAAAGCAAGCATATCCATAGCTAATTAGCCTCCAAGAAAAATTGTGTAAGACCTAGACAAGAGAGTTGAGTGCAGGGAGGGGAATTTTGCATGGGAAAATTAAAGACAATTTAATGGATGCACTGGAATAAGTAGATTGGCTTTGCATGGCTAGGAGTGTGCTGGGCCAGCAAAGAGATTTGAGTCCCTGTTTGTTTCTCATGTTTTGGGCTTTGCTCTTGACATCTGTTTTCAAGGGTTTGATTACCAGCTTTAGAGCAATACCTCCCAAATTTCTTTTACCTGCTAAGCTTTTCTTTTGAGCAAACCTCTATTCCTCAATTCTTGGATCTCTCTGTGGACATCACACAAACACATCAAATTTAATCCACTCAACATAGGGCTCATTATCTTCTCATTAAAGCCCCTTCCTCTTCCTGAGTTCCTCAAGGTACTGAAAGCATCTCAGATGAGCAGACACTTAGATGTCATCTTTCATCCATTACAGAAATGAAAGTCACACAGCCCTATTTATTGCATGTCCTTAGCATTTTCACATGCCATCCTCTTCTCTTCTACTGCCTGCTGCTTCAGCATGAGGGAGGTGTGGGCATATCTGTCCACTGCGCTCCCACTGAAACCCCTTGAGCTGTTTTCCAGTGTCTGGTCACAGGGTGTGATCCATGCTCATTAGCCTGGCGTCTGCAGTCTTTCATGATGACACCTACATCCATGGCTCCTGTGCAGTCTCCTGCCTGGCCGAAGTGCCCGCAGGGTTGGGTGGGTGCAGTGCCCTCCCAGTCAACCTCTCCATCAGGTTAATACAGGTGTAGGTATTTCTTGTTTCCTCGTCTCCCTTTCTGACACTATTTTAGGTTCACCATAGATATAAATCCTTCATTGATTGTATTTCCCTGTATATCTTATCCCAAACTCTAGAATTTAGTGCACAGATCATGAGAAAAAGCACCATGCCCTATGTTTACCACCTTGTCCCAATGCCTCGCCCAGTGTCTGGCACATGGTAGAATCTCAGTAAATGCATGGTCGCTTCCAGGAGTGTTGGTAGCATAATGACCCAGGTCAGAGGAATGCCAACTAATGTGGTCACACTAATGGGTTCCAATGGAAGAGTTTCTATGATGGCTCACTTGGAGATTGCTTTATGGATGTTATTTTTCTTAATAAACAGTGAGCAGTGTGAGGAAAGAGACTCCATCTTCTCTTTGGGTCTCTCATGCACAGCTTCCTGCCTGGAACCTAGAAGCTGCTTAGTTTAAAAATAGGATCCTTGTCTTTACTCCCAGTCCTAAGGTACTGTATGGAATAGTAGGAACTATTCACACATTTGTAGTTGTGCAGTTGTTACAGTTGTACGATAAATGTTAAATGGAAGAATAAGTTAAATAATAAGATGGTTCTAGTGTCAGGAGACACTAGAACACCTAAAACCTAAAGTGATCATAAGGAAAAAAGGAACAAGTTTTATCTTTTATTTGAGCATCATAAGAAGCTGTTTCAAACCCAGATAATTATTTTAGTAACATGAGCAAGTTAACATCTATATTTTCTACTAGAAAGAAGACAGAGTAGGTTAAAGTTGGTGTCTTGCATAGATCTCATCTTAAAAAGTCAACATATTACTCCAAGTCTAGTTACTTAACAAATCTCCCCCAAATAACTGACATCACTAGCACTGTGTCTACTTGAGATTCAGTGGAATCTACTCTGGGGAAGAAACATGTAAGGACAAGTCCCTCATGGGCAGATTTTTGGGAAATAGGAGGATGAGATGTGAGAGGGAGTGGGAATGAATGCCCTGGCCAGCCAGGCATGGAAAAGCATCCTATACAGCCCTGAGAAAGCATTTCTCATCCTTGGACCCTATAGCCACTGAAACTAATATGGCCAAGGCATTCCTTTCACTAATTAACCAACTATCGGAAAAACCTCCTGGGTTCCACAGGGTTGACTTCTGGTCTGGGGGAAGATGGCTGAGGAATAAAAGTAGCATCACCCCTACTCCCTTGCTGGGTCCTGGCTGAACTAATTACATCCCCAAGGTCACTTAAACCTTCCCAGTAATCAAAGGTCTTCAGGAGTGGGAGGTGAAGTCTCTTTAGCTTATCTACACTTGGTTTTTCACTGAGAAAATAGTCATAAAATAACATCCTTTGAAAGTGTTATAAGAAGTGAACGAGACAGTAAATGTCAAAGGCTTAGCATGGTTTCTGACACACAGTAGGCCCTTGGTGAACCATAATACCCTAACCAGAGAGAGTTATTTGACTCATTACTGAGGGAAGAATCCAGGCCTTGTTTTATTCTTTGTTCAACACATTATCAGAACATATTAGGAAATGAATTATTCTTGATAAGAACAAAAAACAAAAGGAGAAGATAGTGAAAGAGGGGCACATGAAGAGGGAGAAAATGAGAAGGAGAATAAGAATGGACAGCATCCTGGGGCAGTCATTTACTTAGAGAATGTCTCAGTCACCACAGTTGTCTCTGAAGTCCAGGAGGAGAGAGCACACTGGCCAAGCTTGCTCTAAGGTTATATGCCCATGGAGCAGTCACTGAGTTTTGGGGAGTTGCCATAGCAACTGGAAACTTCACAGTGGGACTCAAACAAAGGTGACTTCTTAAGAGTTCCTGGTCCATGGAACTGAGCATAAGCACTTAGCTCTGAGTGGGTTAGATAGCCGTAAGCTAGAAAATATGTATCCCATAATACCTACCCCTCCCCAGGCAGACTCTGCAATGCACTGTCATTGTAAGGAGTAGGAAAGGGAACCTCCATTTGTTGAGTACTCACTCTGTCCTTCCATCCATCCCATTGATTATTATTAAACATCGACTCTTTATGGGCACTATTCTAAGCATGAAGGGAGTGATAATGAACACAACAGCCGAGGACTTTGACACTTACAAGAGGGTGGACACCACCTCTTTTAATTCTCAGGGCAAACTGTTACCACTATCCCCATTTTACAGAGAAGTGCAGGGCAATTAAATGAGTTATCTAGGGTCACTCAATTGGCATGTGCCAGAGTCTGGATGAGAACCAGTCCTGTCCCATCCTTTCCCCTGTACCCACATTGCCCACTTCCTTAGAGGACAAGGGTCCCAGGGTGAAACCTGTGTGACACCCATCCATTGAGCCAACCCTTGTAAGTCAAAGTGTCTTCATGAGAAAAATGGGAAAAGTGACCTTCATTCAGAACTAATGTGAGGTTGGAAAGGATCACATACGTAATTAGTAAAGAAAATAAAAACTCATTAAATAAAAGTTCCAGGTCGTAACATGAGTCTCCTCAGATGGCTATGGTCATAGTTCCCTTTGGGTCACATCCCTGTTTGCGGTCACCTCCCTGTTGCTTGCACAGAAGGAGCTGTGCTGTAGGAGTATACAATCCTACAGGGCATATTGATTGCTGGGGCTGGAGAAAGCTAATAATCTAATTTTCTTTTCATTTCCCCTCCCGTACCCTTCAACTCCTCTCATGGTTGAAGAAGATGGCATAAAATGCATGGCTTGAGAAATTCGACTGGAAATAACTTGGCATTGTTGATCCACATACTGCCTATAATTTGGGGTTTGATTGATTCTTGGTTTGGAAATGCCAGGTTGAGAGAAGAAAATCAAATTTAAGTTAAATTTGAAATTGAATCAATCACTTCTTACAATGAAGAAAATAGATCTAACCCCATCAGACCACTGTGTGTGGAAAACTTAAAGCTGCTATATTCCCATTGATTCCTTCCTCCTGATATTCCCAAGGGCTGAAAGACTAGGTCCCACAGTGAGGAGCAATTATTTTCTTTGAATGGCATATAGCATTGGGGTGAGGGGTGGGGATTCTAGGCACTCAGTATGATGGAGGAGCACAGGTGGTAGAAAGATCACTTAGAAGAGTTTCAACTTTGCTTCTAGACATGGGGATTTCAATGCAAACCTGTCCATTTAATAGATATCTAACCTTTGGCAAGCTATATAATTCTCTGAACGTCTGAACTTCTACAATATGGCAATGATAATGTCTAACCAGTAGAGAAGTTGTTTGAATTAAATGCGACATAGTAATTATGGCACCAAGCGCTGTGCCTGACAGACCTTGGGCCCTGTATCTGTCCTTTTTTCTCAATTTCTCAAAACCTCACTGCCTAACACTTGGCATCTACATGGCAGCAGCAGAACCTGTGGTACTTTTATTCATGCTGAGACTCTGGCTTTTACACCTGGCTGCTGACCCCTGTGACCAAGTAACCTTACACCTCCAAAACTCAATGTTCTTATCTGGAGTTCATCCATTCAAACATAGTTATTTAATAAGCACCTACCATATGCCAGACCTCATATGGAGTACCCTCCTATCATTTCCCATGCTGGTAGCATACTTGAATACAGTAGGTGTTCAGTGGACATCTTTTCAATGAATGAATGAAGGCTCAAATGTTTCCCATTCTACCAAGAGATGTCAGTAATGGAATACTGTTGTTTTCCCACTAGCCAACTGTATTCACTCACTCTTTTTCTGGTAAGCATTGGTACCTGTCTGGTCAAAAATCATTTTAAAAAGCCTCCATTGAGGCTCTAATCTGCTTGCACATCAGGGTGACCATGGCAGATCTCTGGGGTGCCTCATTAACCTCGCTGAGTGCCTCATGGGATTCCTGCAGCACCTGAGCTCCAGAACCTCTGAGACTCTGCTGTATTTCTGGAAACTAAAATTGGGACACATTGTCTGACAAGTGCAGGTGTCATGCTGGAGGCAGGAAGAAAGAATATTTGAAATTGGAGTTTTCTTATAAACTCCAGAGTATGTGGCCCTTATATCCTCAGCCTGTTTCTGATGTCTGGATTCTCCACAAACTGCAGGGGGTGTGCCTCCATATAGGGCATCCTTTCCTTCCTCCCACCCTCTTGGATCCATGGCTCCCTCAAATTCCTCACCTCTGTCAAGAAACTAGTTGTTTTACCTTGGCACTTTCACATCCATGGTATCCTTTAAATGATAAATAATTTTCCGCATCTCTCATCCTTCATAGGTTTGCTCTTTATAAGATCTATGCACATGCTCTTCCAGCTCTTGTTTGAGTATTCCAGAGACAGCGAAGTCAACCAGTACCAAGCTGCAATCTTATTCTCAGTGTAATGTCTAAATAGTTCTAGAATCTTACTCTGTGAGCCAAATTCTGCAATTCATGTTAATAGGATACACTGGATACCACCTCTTCAGGGCAGCAATTTAGTCAGTTAAGGTGGCAATTAGGTTGCCTTATGCTTCCTGTCCTCCAAACCAAATATTTTCTAACTCTCATTTATTATTCTAAAGTTACATTTTCAATCTCTTTACAATACTATATAAAGGTTGGCTTGGTGGGGTGGGGTGGGGAGAGAAGGTCCTGGAGAACCTAGAGAATGAGATTGACCAAATTATGTTGTGTGCATGTATGAATATGGCATAATGAATCCCACTATAATTATAATGCACCAATAAAAATTAAATAAAATCTGAAGGAAAAAAATGTCATCATCATCCACAAAAACTTATGTGCCAGACAATATAAGTAAAATTTTTCATGCAGTATCATTTCATCTTCACAGAAACTTCAAGAGATAGCTTCTATTATTACCTCTATTTTGCATGAGATGCAACTAAGACTGTCACTTACTAAAGGCCATGGAGCTCCAGGTAAGGGAGCTGAGTGGGAAACCCATTGACCAGCATGACTTAGATTATAAGCATTTCCTTCCAAAATGTCTCTGTCAACCTGCTAGATGGAGCCTGAACAGAGTAGAAGCAAAAACCTCAGCTGTTGAGCTGCTTTCACTTTAGCTTGCCCTCTGGAACCATGGAGACCATGGGTGAACTTAGGTGGCTTCATTGTCCCACCTGGTGCTGACTGTAAATCTTCAAAGGAACCATTCTGCATCACAAGAAGGAACTTTAAAAGACAAAAATGGATAAAACAACCAGCGAGGCTGTTACTCCTCTTTCCACAGCACCTGAAAATACTACATGTCCTCACTGTGCTCTGTGAGGCCAATCATCATCTGTGAGGCCATGGGGGACAACTCTGGTAGCTCTACTCCAAGCATAAGGAAAGTTTCTACAGCTCAGGCTTGGACTGTGGCATCCTGTTGAGGTTCAAGCCACTGGAGCAGACACTGGGGCTACAGACAGTAGGGCATTTGGAGGTCTCCATGACAGTTTCAGGAGGCGGGTCTGCAAATTCAAAGGTAACCTTGAGGTGATGACAAGAGAGAGATTGACAAGGGTGTGGGTCATGAAGATGCAATGGATGGTGCCAGGTTCTTTTCATTTTTCTTGGTTTATAAATTGCTCTCAGACAGTTCACTGACTTTTCACCAAAACTCTATGCACTGCTCTTATTCCCAGTAGATAATTGAGGAATCAGATACTTCATAGTGAACTTACGTTCAAACACTGAGGAATAACTGGGCCAAAAATGGTAGGTATTTGCCAGCAAATGAATGAATCTGAAGACTATCATGCTAAGAGAAGACAGTCTCCAAAAGTCAAATTCAAGTGTTTTCTCTGATATGTGGAAGCTAACCCACAATAATTAGGGGGCAGTGAGGGGAAGAACGGCAGTGCAGTAGATTAGACAATGGGGGATGGAGGGAAAGGAGAGGGGATAGGAAAAGGAAAGAGAGTGGAATAAAAAAAGAAATATAAAAGTATCTGTGCCCCTCCCTCCCGCTCCAATTCTTTCCAAATATATCCAAATGCCTCAAAGAGCCCATGTAGTATTTTCCACATAACAAGATGCACCATGAAAAGAAAATTCTTCCATGTTCAAAATAATTCTAGAGCATACTGCACTCTGTATTTCCTCTTAAAGTGCCAGAGTGTAAAGTTGGTATTAAAATCCTTAAAAAGACTTGCATTAAATTCTCCTGAATTTAACTTCTTGCTTTCCCGAAATATCAATATAATTGGAGAATCATCCTTGTATAGAACTAACCAGGGAAACAATGAGCAGTTTAATAATTTATACAAAGGTTAATAATATTAGCAGATACCAGTAATGAACTGCTGCTGGCCCTGTGATTACAAGTCCTATTTAAACTTAAAGGACTGCAAAGGCAGTGTTGTTACCTCCATTTCAAGACTTAACAGGTTACAGGGAAATGATGGAGAAAAGTTTCATTGTCAGTCTTGTCTGACTCCAATGTCTATACTCCTCTGGTTTCCAAGTTTTAGAAGAAAATAGAGTTTCAAGTTCACAGGAAAATATGCGTAAAGAAGGAAAAGAGGCAGATACAAGAGGCCAGTTCAGGAGGTTAAAGACTATTCCACTTATATTTAGCAGGCTGATGGAATGCATTAGGGAAAGGAAAAAGATGCTGTACTTGATAGGTGAAATTACAGTGTGCAGATGAGACACAGTAGAGAGGATGATTTGGAAGATTTCTCAGGTTCTAGAAAAGCTCAGAAATAAATGGGAAAGAAGGAGGAAGGAAATGAGGCAGATGGGTTTCAGATTCACAAGTGATCATCAGCTGGTATTAACTTTCAAAACTTTAGTTTTTAAGACATTGGTGGCTGATTCCTGTGTTAGCCCTCTTAGACTGTGGACCGTCTAGATGTATCCCCATTTCCATCCACTCCAGTGATGGAATGGAGAGAGGCAAAGAAGAGCTCAGCCAAGCAGTGCTACCAGACAGAGCAAAAATGTAGTCACTTCCCCTTGCGACTGTAAGAGCTCAGGCCCGATCATCACTCGGTTCCATCCAAGGCACATTTCGAGCTCCTTTGTTCTTAGAACTTGCTGAAGAACTCGCTGTCCTGTTCCCTAAGTGATGGCAATGGACCTCAGCCCACAGTTGGTTAAAGCAGAAAGCAGGGAAATAATGTTTGTTGTGAATTCAGTATTTACTGCACCTGTGGTGACGTCCTCTACTTGCAGAATCTTTCATTTTCTACATGCCCACTCACTCTAAGCTCTAGGCAATGCTGCCCTTATTTGAATTTCAGGGAAATGGAAGTTCAGGGTATTGGGCTGATTTGTGTGAAGTCTCAGAACCAGTAAGGACAGTGATGGAATATGAACCCAGACCTGCTGACCTCCAATCTCAACATTCCTGCCAAATTTCCACAGCTTGCTCTGACCCTGTGGATTGCTGGTGAGTGTGGGTGACCACACTATTTCCAAAATCAGGGGGCTTCCTCAAGTCTCTGCACTCCCTTCTCTTCACCCCTTTCTCCCAACACTCAGACTGTACCTAAGAGCTAATGGAAAATGGGGTTTTACCTGATGGTTTATAAACCCTCTGCTGCCCCTTGCCTGTAATTTTCCTTGTTACTGACCACATGCATTCCCTACCCCATATATTGACTTTCCTCCTTTCCTCAACATGTCTAAGGTGGAACAGCTTTTGAAGATGCAAGAGAATTCCTATCTCCTGTAAGTCAACCTTATCACTGTAACTCACAGGAACCCAATATTTTCCTTAAATGTTCTCTGAGGTGTCATCTGTTTTAATTTAAATCACAGGATCTCAGACTAACAGGGAACTCCAAGGGCTCTGACCTCAATTTGTTCCACAAGGTAGTAATAGCCAACAATGCTCCTCCACGTCCATTCAGTCTTCATTTGAACATCACCAACACTTAGAGCTTGTTAACTCAGAAGAGAGCACATTTAACTAAGGATTGTGATGGTAATAATAATAATGACATCTTTTATGAAGCACTTGGTATGTATGACATACTGCTCTAAATAATTCACAGATATTTATTTATTTGATCAATTATGAAGGTTTGGTATCTCCTCATTTCACAAATGAGAAAATGGAGTTTAGCCTAAGGATAGAGAACTATTGAGACCCGAAGCCAGGATTCAAATCCAGAGCTGGATACCAAAGCTCTTAACAGTGTTACTTTGTAGTCTCCTTTCCCTGGTAACCTTCGGTGGGAGAACTCTGTAAAATGTAGAATGGAAATCTACTTCTACAACTATAATCAGGTGAACACATTCAAGAGTTGTACAAACAGGTCCCTACCCTCCAAGGTATTTCTTTTGGTTCTGAAGCTGGAAAAGTTTCCACATCCTTCTTTTGTTCCAACAGATTCTGTCATTTGTGTCTCAAACAAAGGAAGTAATCACGGAGCCAGAAAAACACAGCTGGAGGAGCCCCTTCAGATCAACTGACCCATCCTGCTAAAGCATAGGAGGAGGGAGAACACCCTTGACGAGAGCCAGAGCTAGATCCTGTCTGTCCCACCTATGACAGTGATCCCTGGCTCACCTCTGGGGAGTCACTGTCATCTTCCCTTACCTTAACCAGTATCTCCTGGAGCGAAGATGGTGTATTTAACAACTTTCTCATTCCCTGTGATGCTGGAGATGAGCATCCCACAGATAACTAGATGGCAGTATGTTTTACTTATTGGATCAAGATGAACCATACCCAAATATTTCCTCAAAAGGACCTTCACAGGTGATGCACAGTATATTACAGCAGTAAGGGAAAGAACACAGACTTTGGAGTTAGAGAAGCTAAGTTTTGAATCTCAGTCTGGTCAATCAAGTGCCCTTTTCGTTGTCTGTCAAACAGGAATGACAACTACTCCATAGGGCCGTTATAAGGATGAAATAGATAATATACACCTGAAAGAAAAAGCTCAATGAATAGATTTCTTCTTCTCCTTCTCCTTTTCCTCCTTTTCTCTTACTCCATCATGATCATGATCATGATTATCATCATCATCATTAAATTTAAAATCAATCAATACAAGCACTGGCTTTTGTATCCAAGAGCCCACCTACATAAATTTAGGATGGGTCAGAAGTGAAGGAAAGACCATGTGACCTGGGAATGGTGACTTTAAGGCAAGAGAAAGTCCACACCCTTGGATCCCTATTTGAGCTCAGGGAACAAGAGTGATCTGCTCAAGGGCACATGCTTGGTCAGCTGCAGAGCTGGCCCATGCTGCTCAGATCTGTGTGCTATATCAGATCCTTATCTCTAAACAGGATACAGACAAGTGGTCTAAGTTCTTAAGAAGGCAAACAAGATTGGACCAGAGTTCATGTCAGGAGAGGACACCGGATGAAGGATTTGGGGTATTTCACTTGAAAGCCTCAGCCAGAAGGGCCTAGAGATGAGAAGAATTCACCCAGAGAATAAGGAACAGGAAGCAGACACCCTACAGGGGCGTCCATGATGAACCTGCAGGTGGGGCAGGTGAGAGGGGTTGGCAGGTGGGGAGGGGCAGGCACTTCATCTACATTGTTTCACTTCGTTCCCTAAAACAATCCTCAGAGGTCGATTCCACACCCTCAAGTTATAAGGGAGGAAAATGAAGCTCAGGGGGTCAGACACTTGCTGTAATTATACAATAGGCACCAGGATTCACACTGGGGCTGTTCAGCCCAGTGACGGGCAGGCTCTTCTTTGCTGTTGCTGGGCTTGTTTGCCATCAAGGTCACTTGCAGGTATTAGAAACTGTGAGGAGCACCAGGTTAGGCAGCTGGCTCCAAGGCTCTTAATGCATGCACACGCCCTCTTTTTCTGGCAAAGGAAAGCATCAGGGCCCAGAGGGGGACAGATCACTCTGAGCTTTCCCTGGGGTTCAGCTGCAAAGCACCTGGAGGCTTCATTAGAATGAACATGCCCATCTTCAAGTTAGGAGCATATTTTCTGGTTTCTCAACCTATTCCCTCCTCTTCAGACCACTAACATTTCCACAAAAGCACGTCTGCATTGTGTTTAAACAGCCATCTGGAGATAAATAGCTTTGCTTTTAGACCTTTGAGGAGGGAATAGAAAAGGATAAAAGAAAAAAAAAAAAAAAAAACAAGAGAGGAAAAAATGTTCTGCAAGGCATTTCTGCCCAAGCACATTTTCACACAGAGGCCGCTACCCATTTCAGGCTGACATTCTGGACCTAAACCTTTCAAGTCTGCTGGTTTCAATATGCCACCTCCAAAAAAGCAATAGTTGTCTTAGCCCAAGGGACATTCTAGACCCACTTTCTGTTGTGGTTTTAGTGTCAAGGAAGTGCCCGAGGGCTGTGCAAAGAGCTCTATTCTGAGAGTCCAGAGCCCCTACTTTTAATACAGCCTCTGCCATTCCTCACTGTCTTTGAACAAAGCCCTTACACTTGCAGAACTTGTGTCTCTCCATTCACAGCAGGAGGAAATGCGTTCATTCAATCAATATTAATATTGAGGGCCCACTCTGCACTGAGCTCTGGGCTGTGAGCGAAGGATACAGAGAACAAACCCATTCAGGGTTCCAACATCCAGTGGGGTAGGAGGCCCTTGAACAGAGGTGGCAGAGGTTAGGGCAGAGGAGTGAACCCCTAACCCAGGTTTGAGGATCACAATGATTGCCAAGAGCTGAGGCTGCTAACATACGTGAAAGCTGGCTGGTGGGAAACAAAGGACATGCAGTTGAGCAGGAGGGTACAGCAGGGTCTGCATGTAAATTGGAGGGGTGGGGTTACTAGGTACAGGTACTGCAGTACGGGCAGCAGTAGCCAGACAGCTGTGAGGTAGAGATCACAGAGGAAGTCATGGTCCATCACAAGGAGAGTGGGCTTTGTCCTAGATGATGTCTCCAATCCTTGCAGGCAAGCTCTCCCACCAGTGACCAAACCTCAAACACATATTCAATCATTCACTTTGTCAACAAAAATGTGGGTAAGTCTCGACTAAGGAGCCACAATGCTTTGGGTGCTAGAGATACAGCGGGGACTTCATATTCCCAAATGGTGAGCAGTCAAATACATCAGGATCTGAAAACCTTGGAACAAAGGATAGGTTCTGCATCCACCTCTTGAAGGGGAGACAAAGGCATGTGGAATAGAGGGAGAGACCTTACTCTGCAAAGATAGTTTGTAAGAGTATCAGAAGATTTTATACTAGATGAAGCTGAAGAATTATGTTCCTGGATAGAATTATAGACATGAAGTTCAGTGGTAAGTCACTCTTCAAGTATATGGCTATGAACAAGCCTATGTCACCCACAAATGAAAGAAAGATTTGGTTTAGAGAAAAGGAAACAGAGGAAGAGGGCTGCAGCCTGTGACTTCTAAAAGGTTTCCAGTGGTCTTTGCCTCCAGGTGTTCAAGTTCTTGTGTAGCATTATGACCCTCTCGTGACTTGTTTCTCTCAAGCAGAACTCAGCAGAGGTTGTGGGATGCACTGCCCATGCTGGGTTATGAAAGACCAGCCTACAGTGAGCTCACACTGTCATTGGCTGTCTCACTTTCTTGTTCCGGTAAAGCCAGATGCCATGCTGTAGGCCAACCATGGAGGGGTCCACAGGGCAAGGAGCTGAGGGTGGTCTTTGGCTAAGAGCCCTCAAGGAAACTCATCTTGCCAACAAACATATAAGCAGTCGGGCATTGAAATGACTGTTGCTCTTGTGGACAAATTCATGGAAACCCTGTGAGAAGCAGTCTTGAACCAGAGGACAAAGGGTATGGTGTCTGAATTCCTGACCACAGGACCCGAGATAATAATAAGTGCTTGTTGTTTAAATCTGCTAGTTTGCGGGTGATTTGTTATGTGGCAATAGTTATCTAATAGCAGGACTTACTCAAATGGATAACAGAGATTGAAAAGTCCCTATTCTTAGCAGGAGACTCACATACCTTCAAGTACAGAAAAGACTTCCATTCATTTAAAAAAAAAAATTCTCCAAGCTCAGGATCTGTATTGGGCCTTGGGCAAGTCACAGGACTTGTAAAAGAGCCAGGTACAGTCCTTCTTGGAGGAGCCATAGGTGGGTGGGGAAGAAGGCCAGGAGGAGGTATAAATACCCTGGACTGGGATACATGCTTGGTTGTTTTGCTGAAGTGTTTACAACCTGTAAGAGCTGAGAGGAGAAAGTCACTGGCAACTGCTTGACAAAATCAGGGCTGGCTTCATGGAGGAGGAAGGGATTGAGCTGCTTTCTTTTATCTCTACAAAGTAGTCTCTCTCTGGAAGATACTGTATTCGTACATCAATCCTGGAAAGCAGAATTGCTGAAATAGAAGACCTGTAAGTTCCATAATCAGAGAAATTATGTTTGAAATGCAGCTCAGTAATTTCTTAACACTGTGAATTTAGGAAGTCATAAAGAGAAAGAGCTCAGAACATGACCCTCAGAGTCCCCCAGGGCTAGGATCAAGCACCAGCACGGTTCGTTACTGGTTGAGGATGCTGCTACAAGTAATCTTATCTTTCAAAGCGTCCATGTCCTCATTTGTAAAACAGAAATAATTAAAATACCCACTTCACAAGATTACTTGATTTAAACCAAGAAGTTGTTAGCACAGTGGCTGATGATAAGAAAGCTTGATAATTGTCAGCTAATATTGCCGGGAAAGTTACTTGGTTTCTTTATGACTCTCTGCATGCAATGTCTCCAGTACATACATTGCCAGGAATATTCTGAGTGACTGAGAGCTGCTCTATCTGCTATTACTATTATTAGCAGATAATAAATGTATATTGTTCTAAGTAGAGACCCTAGATCCTGTGAATTCTCAGAGTTCCTCCCAGACACTGGACTGTTCAGTAATGATGTATCCAAGTCATATACTTCGTGCAGTTATACAAACAATCCCTACCCTATCCCCAGGGCCTCTCAGCTCCTTGTGCAGGGATGGAGGGGCAGAGATTATTCCTGCAGTAGGAGCTGAGGCATCATTAAGGTAGAGATGGCAGGGACAAGGTAGTGGTGGCTCCCTAAGTAACTATAATTCAGGTGCTACACACACCTGGAGCTTCCTGCATGTGCTGTTAAATTTATGGGAAAGCAATAATAGTAACAACATTAGTGCATATTTATTTATAAAATGCTCACACCTGAACAGCCTTAAGAGCTCAAATAGAAGCCCTACTAAATTTTATAGAAATCTATGTATATGTGCGAAGATGGGAATGTATGAGTAAGTGTATAAGAACAGAGATAAGGATGTAGGTGTGCTTCTAGTAGAAGTAACAACAGCCCTGGGAACCATAACTATGAGTTTCCTTTTCCATTTCAATTGTCAAGCAGGACCAGCATCATTAGCAAGACTGCTGCCTCTTGGTTTTCCCATAGTCAGCAGCTCACAGAATACTATCGCAAGTCAGCTGAGTTCAAATGTCCAGATTTACCAGTTTCTGGCAAGAGAACTTTGAACTGATCATTTCTGTTTTTTGCACTATCAGGTTCTTCAAAGGATAAAATAGGCATAATTATACCTTGATCCTGCTATGGAAGACAGACATCACCCCACATATACTGTCTTGCCTTTGTGCTGCAAAGCACAAAGCACAGGATATAACAAATTGCATTGTTTTTACAGGCTAACCACCCAACTATTTGCAAAGTCTATTTAGCAATGTTGCATAACCAGGGAGAGAGGAATAAAGCCTTTGCCCTCCCAACATGTGACTCTGTTTTAAGGACACAGTTCCTGTCTTACTTTGTCTAACAGAGAACCTGGTACAGGGTATCAACTAAATTAATATTTTGTTAATGAATAAATTGGTAAATGAATGAATGAATGTGCGAATGCGGAGAACCCCGAACCAATTACTTTTTTCAGAGAGGAGGAAAAGGTTTCATGGGCTCTTTTGAAGGGGAGGGGGGTAAAATTCAGATATTAACTCCTTGGCACAGAGAATGAGGTGAACAGAGTTTCAGAAGAAATTTTGTCTCACAATAAAAAAAAAAGAACAGACAGTCACCATGTTTAGGTACTTACTTTGTCCTGAGAACTGGACCAAGTGCTTTGCTTGGAACGTTTTCTTATTATCCTTGCTACAACTCAGACAGAGCTATGGTTACTATAGTCATTTTACAGAGAATAAAATTAAGTTCATGTGAATGAAATACCATATGTAAGATCACCCAACTAATAAAGATTGAACCTGAGATGTCTGACCCTAAGTTACAGCCTCTGAATTCTCTACAGCATCACCTCCCAGGTGACAGTCTTCTAATCCATGAGAGAAGACCTCCACATAGAACCGAAATTAAGCCAGACACTGCCAACCAAGCACAGGAAGGTGAAACGGAAACATGGGAGCCTTTGCTCTCATGAGGTTTCCTGTCTGTGGAGCTAGGAGTTCACAGTCATGACTGTCATGTGTAGTCTGAGGAATGCTAGGATGGAGAACAGGGTGGTGACTATACCAGATGCATCAATTAATGCAGGGCACTTAAACCCAGTCCTGATGGTGGGAAGGAAGGGTGTTCCAAGTGTCAGGATGGGTGCAGTGAAAAAGGTGATGAGAGTCAGGAAATGAGGCTGGAGAGGGGAGTGGGGGCGTGAGAACCTTGGAGGCCGGGTCAAGGAGGTCGACCTCAACCACAGAACAGGGGAAACCCTGAAGGGAACTGAGCAAGAAGGCAGCATGGGGAGGCCACGCATTATGCTCACTCTGCCTGCTAATGAACAGTGGCACCCCTGCCAGGGTGAGGGTGACAAGGGAGGGGTCATGGCTTGATCGTGGTGGTGACGCTGGGAACAGGGAGACATCATCAGATGCAGGGCACATTTGGAGAGAGTCACTGAGCTTGTGACGAATCACATCTTCTAGAAAGCGGAAAGGCAAGAGAGGGTAAGTGGTGTGTTGACATCTGTACTCAAAGTCTACTCCCAGGTAGTGTTCTTTAACAGGAATCTCATTGTCATGGTGAAATGCAGATAACCACACACAATTCCTGATAGGATAGCGTGTCCTTATTCCAGGGCTGAAGGCAATGACTCCTGCTCTCCAGCCTGTTTTGATTATTCATTTATCATTCAAATGGTTTATTTAAACGCTAATCAACAAACATTTACTACTTCCCATATTTCCTATAAGGACTAAATGTGTGAGTTACTAGGTACACAAGGAAAAACTCGATAGCAATTCCTAAGACATGCATCTCTGTTCAACCATGAGATCAGGACAATGATTTGCTAGAGCTCATTCTGATTAGCTCAGAAGAGCTGATTGTTCAACTCTTAGGGATGCTGTGAATGATAATTTTTAAACCTAGGGCATTGCAACTTGGACAAGGTAGAATGTCCGTGGAATGTCCATGGAAGAAGGTTCATATTCATGGAAACTAGAAAATGCTACAAATCAAATGCTTTTGGTTTGTCAATTGGTTTATTTTCCAAAGAGACAGTTTTCCAGCATACCCCTGGGTTGGATCATGGGGCTGACAGTATGATGAGTCCTCTTCCAAAGAAGGCAGAAATATGTAGAGAAACCCAGGTCACAGTTATAAACCATACCTAAATCTCTTTTCAAGAACTCCAAAAATTTAAGTGACGCATTATAGACATTGGAGTCAGACAGACTTGGGTTTGTATCCTGCTGCTAGCACTCACTGATGATCTGGGCTGGGTAATTTACTTTCCCATTCTGATCCTCATTTTCTTGCCTTTAAAATGGAGATAATGTATATACATCATGATGTTTGTAAGTGCTTTGGAGAGGTCTGGCACTTAGAAAGCACTCAATACATGATACCCATAGTTATGTTGCTCCTTTTTTTCCCCTATTATTTTCTGGTCTATTCTCTCACCTCATTTTATTCTTGATTATCCTTAGTAGCATCTGGTCTTCACTTCCACACTACCTGGAACAAGGATCTCTCAACTTTCAATGCAATAGCCCTACCTGTGGTCAGCTCTGGGTATAAGGAAGATCTTTTTAAACTAGCAAATGGCATAATTTCTACTAACAGTCTTCATTTATTTACTAATGTGTGATGAAAATATTCATTACCTGTACATTAAGTTAGTCAGGATGCTCAAGGTCACAGACCAAAACAATTAATATTGCAATACAAATTATGTGTATTCTCCTGATCAGCTTAAAGAAGAGCATAGCTCTGGAGTCAGAAGAACAGGGTTAATACCCATGTAGTAGTTCAGGTTTGTAATCCCAGCTACTCAGGAGGCTGAGACAAGAGGAATGCAAGTTCAAGGTCAACCTTGGAGACATAGACACACTCTTTCTCAAAACAAAGAATTTTTTCAAGGGGCTAGGAACATAGCTTTTTTTTTTTTTTTTTTTGGTAGTTTTCAATTTCCTAGTAAGCACAAAGCTTTTGGTCCAATCCCCAATACAAGAAAAGAAAAGAAAAAAAAGATATGGATTAAAATTCCAATTTGACATTTACTTGTTGTGTGACTTCAGGCAACATATGTCACCTTTCTTTTCCTTAGTGTCCTCATTTGTATATTTCTACTTACAAGTTTTATATCAGAGATGAACTCAATTGATGTATCCTTCCTGTTTAGAATAGTATCAGAAAAATAAAAGCCAAAAGTATTGCATGATACAGAGGAGATAATATTGCTCCTGAGTGCCTGAGGGTCCTTCCATGCCTTGTGGTAAGTTGTAGAGATATAAAAATGAATACAAAACAGGAATGTATATATCTGTCATGTACAGCAAAATACAATAGTGGCACATGCCATTTTTAGAAGCAGGAAGCCAAAAACTCTAAGCCACTTGCTTAAAGGAAGCACAGGTAATTTGCACAGGTGAGTCAGCAAGGACCAAAACTCAGGGTCTCTACAGCTTACCTTTCAGCCTCCTTCATCTGTTTCTTCACAATAGGTGTTTGTGGGAAATATGTGAAATAGCATATGTAATGCATCTGAAACAGAGTCTGGCACACAGCAAGTGTTCAACAAATTATTCACCTGGGAACACATAAAAGTGAGTTCTAATGGACGCCTCAGAGGACCCAGCTACATGGCAGGGTGGGGAGGGAATGGTTCCTTTTAATACTTACTGCTTTTCTCCACTGTATCCTCCCCTTCAGGAAGCATGGTTACTTGCCTACTAAAATTCAGCCCAATTCCAGTTCTAGGTCTCTTTTTTTATTTCATGAAAAGCAGCCCTATCCACATTGGTTATGCTGATTTGTAGCTCAATTTTATTATTTCAAGCATTTGCACTGGCTCCTCAGGGAGAGGACACCTGTGTGTGTCCAGGTGCTGTCCTTGCACACAGATGACCTAGATACATGTTCGATGTCCAGCTTTAGCCATTGGTATGCAGGAGGAAGCCAAGTGGGCAAATCCAGAGTCAGTGGGAGGCTGTCCACTATGTATTACAAGCGCACATTATGTGATTTGTTGTATAAAATATTAATGTTGGCCCAGGCTAGGCCTTGTTTACATTCTTTGATCAAGGAAATAAATACTGCCACCTTCAATCTCACAATTAGAGAGTGAAGATAGAGAAAAAGCCCCAAATTCATAGTTCACCAAAGATTTTCTTATTCCTGTGCAGGGAGAGAAAAATGAAGGAAAGGGGAGTTGGGATGAAGGAGGGAAGGAAGAAAGGTAATACCCGGAGACCTATATGTGCCATATAGTACAATAATATCTTTACCCACATGATTTTATTAAAACCTCATTACAAAACTTTCTGTACATCTACAGAGCAAGACGGGGGGATCGGGGAAACCAGGTTATCCTCCAAGGCCACCCAGCTTGTAAGAGGGATTTTAAGATGGGTTTTAATTTGCAGGAGGAGTCCTTCCCTGTGCAGCACACAGGGAATTCACTGCAATGAGAAGCACGTATTTACCTGGGGCCAATTCCAGCAGGACTGGGCCTAACTTGAGGCTGCTGAGTTGCCTGGCCTGACCCCAATGCATACTCATGAATATACCAATGTGCCAGCTACCTGTGCCTACCTTACCCATCTAGACACTATTAGAACATCTTTTCACTTTGGACCAGAATAGCAACCTCTAGACAGCTGCCCTTAAACCACTCACAATGCTTAGTACCCAAGAAGAGGCTCTCATCCAATAGCACCTCAACCTTATCAAGTAGATATTGCTTTGCATTGCTCCATGGATCAGAGTCTCCTGTGGGCCTTGCAAAAAATAGTTCTCACGGCCCAACCGAAGACCTACTACACAAGAATCTCCAGGGGTGAGGCCAAGAAACACAATTTTAAAACAAGTTATCTTTTCTGGAATTGTTAACTATTATTCCTGTAGATGGAGAGTCAGAGAAATGTTTTTGAAGAATAACATGCTGATAAGCTATGCATTCAGTGAAATCAGTGCCTAATCCCCTAGCTGCAGTTACTATTGCCATCAAGAATGATGATGATGGTGAGTGTGTACATGGATGCATGTGTGTGTGTGTGTGTGTGTGTGTGTGTGTGTGCGTGCGCTCTTCTGGCTCCATAAAGAAATACATGTTGTATTTCTTTACAGCTAATTTTGTGAATAATATTTATGTGTAATGCAAGAAATATTATTTCTACTTCTCATATATAACAGGTTAATTAGGCTCATAGATAACACTAGAAACTTAACCCTCATACATAAAGCCCATCAATTTTCAGGAAGACCAGAGATTCAAAAAAATTTTTGAGGGGATAGCCTGGGTTCCAAACTGCACTAGGGTAGAAGTTATAGGATGCCACATGCCAGCCTCAGAAGCTAACTAATCCTTTAGTATTTTCTTACTTCAAGTGCATTTAAGATTAAGCACAATTTTTATGGAACGGCCTTGGAACACAACAATAATTTAGGCGGATTTTCATTATGTACTTACTATGTCAGGCATAGCTCTAATTCAAATACATCACACAGTAAAGTATTAACTATGGCTGTTCTTAGAAATAACCACAGTTCATAACTTTGTCACCCTTAAGGTACATTTCTTCAAATGTTAAAGAAAGCACTGTGGGCCCTGTCTGGGCACCTGGACATCTTGGTCAGTACTATAACATTTTGGTCTATGATAAAGCAAATCCTCTTTTGTGGGCTATCCTGGGAACTTTGCTACTGTGTATACTGAAATATTACAAATAGATTGCTGGCAACACAGTTGGGCTCATATAGGGCTATCTCTTAGACTTACTGAGGGTGTTGGGGATCCACAGGACCACTAGTGATGGGCCAAAGCAGAGCTAGCTGAGAGCTATAAATATGGTGCCAAGTGACCCTAACAAGCTCTTCCATCCACTGGGGCTGCTCCAAACAGCTTTCTCTCCAGGATACATGAAAGCAGCTGAAAGGATTGTTTTCCCGAGAGCTTTTTGGCTGCCCTGAGCGTGTCAAGGGACTTTGCAGTTTCTAATTATCTCCCTTTATGTTCAGGCCGAGACTTGTTAATACAATAAACCAGCGTTTCCAGGACGTGCTCACAACGCAGAAACATCTCAAGGTGTTTTACAAGCAGGAGATCATGTTAAATCAAATCAAATACCAATTAAAGATTAACAGCAGTGTTAGAGGCTGTTATCATGGTCCAGCCGGGGCCTCTGGGACAGCCGGTATCCTCCAAGCTGCTGAGGTTCAGCTGAAGCCCAGATTGCTATTTTGGGATCTACCAGGCATTGCTAGTTTTTGCTTGAGCCTTGGGGTTCCAGAATACCCACATCAGAGAGATGTTAAAGGTCATTGCAGAAGATCCCTATTGTTTCAGATGGGGAAACTGAGGACTAGATGGGAATAAGAAAGGCAGTAGAATGAATTGGACATAACGTTCCTATACTCACTTATGAATATGTGACCAGCGTACCTCCACATCACGTTCAACCACAAGAATGGGATCAAAATTGCAATGGGCTGCACTCCATGTATGTACAACATGTCAAAATATGTCCTACTCTCATGTATATCTAAAAATCAGATGGAAGGGGTGACCCAGTATCAACCCCATCCCAAAATCTAAGATCTCTGAGATGTTCGAAGAGGATCCCATCTGGGCATACAGTCCCCTCTGGGTTTGGTTTGGTTTTTTCCTAGGCCTCTGAACCTTTTCTCTGCTATTTTCTTGTAATGGGTTAAACTGTGGCCTCCACTAGAACCTCAGAATTCCAGGTTCTGTGGCCACCTGGAACCTCAGAACGTAACCCCATTTGGAAAGAGTCTTTCTAGTTGTATTTAAGTTCAGCATCTCCAGATGAGATCATTGTGGATTTAGGATAGACCCTAAATCTAATGACTGGTGTCATCTGAGATAAGGACAGGAAGATCTGAGACGGAGGGGAAGGCTAAGAGGTGATGAGCTGGGCTTGTAATGACACACCTACAGGAGGAGAGCCAAGCATGACTGGCAGCCACCAGCCAGGGTAGATCCATGGAGCAGATTCTCCTCCCTCCAAACTGCCAGAAGAACTCCATTCTTGATGCCTTGATTTTGAACTTCTGGGATTCATAACTTGAAAAAAATCTGTTATTTTAAGCCACCAAGTTTATGGTAGTTTGTACCTGCTTTTCTTTCAAGTCTCAAAACTAGTATTGCAACCAGCCTAAGTGTAAGCCTTTCCAACTGGACCCTCAAACAGGATTTACCCCAACCTCTTTGATGTCCTTTAGTATACAGACCCTATCGAGTTCATCAAATTCATCTCAGCCTCTGACTCATGTGAGCTACTCATCCCTCTCTCCTACCAGATTTGAACCATCAAGAGCATGGGCTGTGTAGATTCAGTTTTGGAACCCAGAACCAATCATACCCTTGGCCTGCACAGGTGTTTATAAATCTCTATTGAATGAACATGAACAGAAAGGAATGACTTAACCCTTGTTCTCTTCCTTCCTTTGCAATTATAAAACCTCATACCCATTGTATGTCCATGCACATCCATTAACCTTTCCTCCCAATTTAAAGTCCATTAAAACATAAACCCAGAGATTCGCAGGCCCAGATGTGAGGCATATCACATTAAAGATTAAAGCACTAACTTTGGGGGTCACACATACCTAGATGAATGCCCTAATTCTGTCACTTTCTACTAGTAACTTAACCTCTCTGAACTTCAGAGTCCTCTTCTTTTACATATAGAAAAAAGATGAAATGAGTTAACACAAGTAATCTGGATAATAACTCCTGCTCTAAACCCCACCACTCCCATTTTATAGAATAAGACCTTAATTTCAAAAGGAATGGTTGAGTGTGATGTGAATGGTAAGTACTTTTGCAGGACTTGAATTTAGAACTCAAGTACATGGTCTTAAACACTGCATTCTATACAATCCTAGGTTTCCCTACAGCTTCAGTAAGATTTCCCCAAAACAATTTGCTGAGTGATAAAAACTCATTTTACTGTTTTCAAAAATGAAGTCTTTAAGAGGAAAGGAACCCAAGGATGGAGGGGTGGGGAAAGAAAGGGGAAATACTGGGGATGATATTGGCCAAATTATATTGTTATACAGTGTGCATTTATGAATATGCAACAATGAGTCCCACCATTATGTGTAATTATAATGCACCAATGAAAATACAGGGAAAGAAAAAGAATGGAGCCTTTTGAGAATAGCACACATCATTGAATTTATCTTGTTCAGACTTCAGGCTCCTTGGGAGGCCGCTAAATCCGCATCTAATACAGACTTCTCAAGTCGCAGCTGGTTTGAGACACTGTGAATCGTAATGCTGGGAGTATGGAAACAAATGCCTTCTGCCCAAACCATCATCTTTCAATTACAGATCAGCCTCTGCATTTGGAAGTGCTTTCTTTTGGAGGCAAACATTTTGCTGTCTGGTGCTCATTGGAATTGAGAAGACATTGAAAGGGGACACAGGAGGAGCAAGATATTGGGGAGAAAGGAGACCAGGGAGAGAGGGAAGAGAAAGACAATGAAATCATTTTGAATAATCACTTAGAGCTCATCTAGTTCAAGGCCCTTTCTAGCATCATTCCAGTGGCCCTAATCTCATGGATCTATGGAATGTCATTCAAGGACTTTAATGGTGGCTTCCTGGACTTCTGAATATGGCAACACAATACATTTTTTAAAGTAGTGGGTGAAACTAAATAACAGGGAATTTAGGTGGATTCACTAATAAGTCTTAGCAAGGTACAGGTAGAACAAGGAAGGTGCTTTTCTAGTTCAGTGCTCTGTGGCACACAGTGGGTTAGGTATCTAAAAAGTTATTTTTTCAAACAATAGAGGCATGGACAATGACAGTTTTGCAGGTAAGGCAAAACAAAGCTAAACTCGATGAAGGGAGCATGAGAGGAAGAAGGGGATGAGAGGTGGAAGGAAACCAAGAAGACATCTGCAAAGAGCCCAGGAGGGATGGAGACCATGCAGACAAACACAATGCAGTACATATAGCAGAGATCTAGATGCAAACAAGACGAGAGAATCTGCAGAAATAAAAACCAGGGCTAGACAGTCCCTCTGGGATGGAAATGCTGACCATGTGCGTGAAGTCCTGATCATGTGCGTGAAGTCCTGCTTGCTTACCTGGATCCCCAGGCCTCTTAGGACCAGGCCTGGTTGACCTTTCCCACCCTTCACTCAGCCCAGTCTTCCGCCTCCAGGATGCCTCCTGCCTGGGTGGTCTTCACTGCCAGATAGCGCCTGGTTTATTTCATCTAGTATTCATCTTTTTCAGGAAACCCTAACTTTTCCTCCTTCAGCTGCCCGCTTCTCAACCCAGGCAAGATTGAGAGACCCTCTTCCCCACAAAACCCCTTCATATTTTTTGTCACAATAGGCTATAAATTTCTGCGTTCATGTCACTTGCCTTCTCCAACGGACTATAAATTTCCCAGGTCCAGGAACTGGGTTTGATTTATTTTACATCTCCAACACCTACCACAGGGTAAGGAATAGAATATGCACTCAGGGCATTACTGATGGATACGTGACAGATGAATGAATGAATGAATGAATGAATGAATGAATGAATGGACAAAGAGCTGCTCCTTTCGGAGGAGTGAAAAATTATGTCTACCACCACATGGGGGCGCTCTTGGGTAACTCCAGTGATGGGACTCAGGGGCAGCAGAGTAGAATTTTTCTCTGCTACCAAAACTTCAGCAAACTGAGAAGGTAAGAATAATACTAAATTGAAGAGATCCTTCCAGATTCCACCAGGTGAAGCTGAGACTTGAATAAAGCCTGCCCTAGTGGATTAAAGACTTAAGTGAACTGGTTAACTCTGTGGCTTGGGAAGTAGTCATCATAAAAGGGCACCAGTTTATTTAAATCACACAAGTCCAGGCAATGGCTATTATTATCACTGGTCCTCACCTGCTGGGAACAGAAGAGTGAGTGAGTAATAAAGCAGTCTGATCTATTGGTGGGGGCTGAGGGGGAAAGGACCTTGGTAATACAGGCAATGAGACTACTTGGAATTCCTATCTTAATTGCCAATATTTATTGCAAACCTCCTAAGGCAAACAAATTTCCAGGCACTAGCAATACAGGTCTGAGCAAGTCACCACCCCTGATTTCCACTCTCTAGAGGGCAAGTAGAGACATTCAGGCTAAGGAAGAGATAAGGATTCCAGGGCTACAAGAGAGCTAAGTAACATGACACCATGGTGACATTTGGTCTGGAGAGATCAGAGAAAGTTTCAGAAAGGTGATGACATTCATTCCAACCAGCCTAGAAGGACATTTAGGTTTTACTACACAGAACTAGGTTGACATGGTACTTTAGGTTGACAGAATGGCCCCGAGGACATTAGCAGGTGGAAATGGCGGGATGTGTGGGTGGAGTGTGAGCAGCAGGGATGGAAGTTAAGGCTGAAGAGGCAGGTTTTGCTAATACCCAAGGGGCCACAGCACTCAGTGCCGTGTGAGTAGCAATGGAGGTTGGATGACACAACGCAATGCTAAAGACCATGTACATAAGGCTGCACTGGACCCTAAAAATTGCACCCACACACAAATGTGCATATGTGTGTGTGTGGGTATGTGCATATGTCTGTCTGTCAACATGTAGTTTTATTTTCCACTTCAGTGAAGATTGTGAAGTACACATTCCAAGTTAAATAACATATCCAAGGCCAGTGAGCAGGACACCCAGGTCCACACTCAGGTCTGTACATCTGCAAGGGCAACTTGACATGCTATGCTACACCTCAGCCAATGTCAGGCTAAGAGGTTGAGAATTTATGGTGAGAGCCAAGAGGGAGCCATCAAAGGTATCGGAGGGAGTGGCACGGCCTAACAGGTGTTTTTGCAGATGAATCCCGTGTCACTCCCACTCAACAGCCTCAGGCAGCTCCTTCCTTTCTTTTCCTAATGAAGCCCCTTCTGGGGTACACAGGGGTGGACATGGTCCATTTGCAGCAGTCCTCAGGTCTCCCAAAGGAGCTCAGGAGGAGCCCAGCTCCTCTGACAAACACTGCAGCCTCCCCCGGCCCCAGGGAGTGATTTATCAGCGCAGCGTCAGCGCCTCTGCCCAGCAGCCTGTGATGCAAGGCTGCAGGTCCAGGCTGGGTTTTTAATTAGCTGAGAGAGGGAAGAGTCAAGCCCTCTCAGACAGAAGAAGGAGCAACACCAAGAAGGCTCATAAATCTAGAACCAAGGACCCATCGACTGCACTCTGGCAGTGGAGGGAGGGAGGAGGGGGCTGCAAGGCAGGGGGTGGGGAGGGGCGGACTGTCTGGTGCTTTTTCATGGGCTCCTAGCGTCCTGGCCCAGATACAATGGGGAATCCAGACCACCACTTAGACAAGAACTCCTGGGATGCAACTTTTTCTAGTTTGACTATGGGTCCAAGGACTCTAGCTACATCTTTACCTCTGGGCTGCTGTCCATGTTGAGGCAAAAATGACAACAGAAAGACTTGCAGACCTTGGAGTTAGATGGGAGCCTAAATCTTGATTCCATGATGCCTGTTGAAACTGTAACTCAAGCAAGTTGCTTTCCTTCTTTGTGTCTCAGTTTCCCCTTCAATAAAGTCAGGATAAGCTCTCACATTGCAAGGGCTAAAGAAGACTCAAGCAGCGTGTTCAACACATGGTGGATGCTCACTCAGTGACAGCTATTTTAAAAATTCCTCTTCCCCTCTATGGATCTCAATTTCCCCATAGATAAAATGCAAAGTTGTGCACCTGACATATAAGAGCTTTCCTAGCCCTGATTTCCTACAAGATATTTTTAGCTGGATATGAGACGACTTGGATGTGGAGAGAAACAATGTTATTTCCATATCTAAATCTAGGTTGTAGCTTAATTAGGAAGGAGGGTACAGATCTACTCCTTTCCAGAGTTCAGAAGGCAGGGTGAGGATTAACAGAGGATGGACTCTTGAGGGATGTGTGTTTCACGCCAGAATGAGCAAGGCAATTCTAAGAGTCAGAGCCACTGGCTGATAAAGAGTGAGTGAGCTTCCCATCACTGGAGGAATGCATGCAAAACTTGTACAGTAATCTGAGGGGCTGTCCTGACTGAAACTCCATCTTTGAATGGCGCCCAGGGTTTCTTCTTTAATGTCCTACCAGCCCTAGAAATATCATGGCATCGTCTTAGGAATTTCATTCACTTATTATACAGCTTCCAATTTAACTCTCACAATAACCCAAATAGGTAGGGGATATTCATATGGCCACCTTACAGATGAGAAACCCACAATGCAGAGAGCTGAAGTCACTTTCTCAGGAGCATCATGAGCCTAACTCCAAAAGCCAGCCTCCCACCTCTGATTCTACACCTGATCTCAGAGCCGGGGCCTGGTTCCTATTGATGGCAGCTGTCCCTTCCTTCCTCCCCAGCCCCTGGCCCTCTCCCCTGCTTGCTCCCCCACATGTATTTACGCTGGGCTGCCTGGTAACAAACGGCTCGTTACCATGCGGAGGGCGACAGCCGGGCGATTAGTGAAATTTGTTACCCGTGCGTCTCTGAACAAAATTAAATTAAAAGTGCTGCTTCGCTGTCAAGATAAGGGCCAAGCTGCTGAGATAATTTTTCACTCTCAAACACTCAATTACCCAGTGAGGCTGGATCAGATACAATCAAAGGGGGGAAGAAAAGAAGAAAAAGAAAGAAAAAAATAGAGGCAGGACCTCCAGGAACAGATGTAAGAGTTTGTTATCTCTCTCTCTCTGGCCAAGGATGTTAAAGAGGCTGTTGCCATGGTGATGGGGTTGGACCACATGAGGCAGGTAGGTGGGTGTGGCCTCTGACTACATTCTGTAACAAAGAGGCTCTCTCAGTCCCCACTGCCCCTGCCTCAGTCCAGATGGTGTCATTTTTCACCTAAATGACGGCAACAGCCTTTCAACTGGTCTCTCTTACACCACTTGTGGCCGAGTGTGGCCTTTTTACCGCACGAATCCAAAAACATCACTTTGGTGAGACCCTTTGATGGCCTCTCATTGTCTTCATGACAAATCCAAATCACTCAGCTACTGTCATCTCTAGCTCTGTGCCCCTCAAACTTTATAGTCTCATTAAATGAAAAGAATATCTTCTTCACTCTCTTCCTTCCTGTATCCAACAGGAATTTTTTGAGGGCTAACAATGTGTTGGGAATTCTGCTCCATCTCACTCTATTTGTATGGTTCCCTCATCTGGAATAAGCTCCTTCCTTCTTCCCCTAAACAATGCCATCTTATTCTTCATGACTCAAGTCAGCTATTCTCTGGCAAGTGTGCCTATGGTGTCCTTCCTCTGTGCCAGCATGGGGTTTACTATTGCTCTCTACACTAGCTCTATGTCACCCTTTGATCCCCGCCACCACATACCTGACAGTGGGATATACAAGGGCAGAAACTGCTTCACTTTTCTCTGTACCCAAGGGCCCATGGAGCAGGATTTCAGTATGAGTATTGTGAACTGACATTACTTTGGCCTTAAAGACCATAAGGCCTGCTAGCAGTCTCTCCTGGAGACCAGAAGAGCCTTTCTTCTCATTGTTTCAAGTTCTCCACCACTATTTATTTAGGCATCTGTTTCCAATTTTTTCTACTCTGGAGAGCCCTTCTTGATTTATAGACATAGTTCATATCACATTATCTTAGTTTTGTTTTTAAAAAGTGCATTGCAATTAGAAGCACAGAATTGTAGAGCCAAGAAGAACACTACTGAATTATGATTTATTTTACTAGAGAGAAACTGAGGCCACATTTGACTGATCTGATATCCTCCAGTATTTCTTGCACTCTCTATAACTTGTAAATAACTCGAGGGCTGAGACCACTGGTCTGACTCATCTTTGGTGTAATGCCATAAGGCCATGATTCTCAACCATAGCTTCACCTGGAGAGGTTAAACGAAAGGAGGAGGAGGAGGAGGAAGAGGAGGAATAAGGGAAGAAGAAGGGGAAGATAAAGGATAAGAAGGAGAAGAAGAGATGTTCAGGCCCCACCCAATCCAATGAAATAAAACTCTGGATTGAATTCCCAAAACAGATTTTAAGCCAAAGCATGTTCACTATGTGAATAGGGTTGGGTACAATGCTACAGGAAGAAAGGGCCCATTGGTTAAAACAGCATGCTTCAAGGACAGCATGGAAGACCAGCCTCATGGTCCAGGGCTCTTCCCACCTGGATATTCACTTTTGATGTTGCCTCTTATTCTTTTTAAAAAATGTTTCTCCCATTAGTAAAGATGAAATATGTTCATGCCTCCCAGGATCCCAAGATTAGACATGCAATGTTCTCAATGAATAATGAACGAGGACTAATTAATATTTTTCAAGATTTCAAATCAATCTAAAGATATGATTGACCTTTGGGATGGTTTGACCTAGCGCTGAGATACAGTCTCCTCTAGTATGGAGAGAATTGGACAGACTTGAGCTAGTGTTTATCACTCACTATCTTCCAGAAACCATGCTAAATGATTTACATGTACTATTTTATTTCAACCTTGAAACCACTCTTAGGAGAAGCAACTTCAACGAAAGGCATTACACAGCTGAGGAAAGCAAGGACCCGTAAGTCAGAGGGAGCGCCCCAGTTGGCACCACCAGGACTCAACACCGGCTCTACAGACCACGTCCTTCTTGTCTCTACAATTCTAGTCACAATGTAACTGTACACTGAACTTCCTCCAGCAGATCCACCCACCTCAAATCCCTTTTGGGAAAAGGCATGATATAAATAATAAACAGAAGGATAAATACATGCACACATAACATATTGTGATTCACCCACATATTTCTTTTTTAAATGAATTGTTCTGTTTGTCCTCAGACATAATCATTGTGGTGTGTAAATTCTGCCCCACTTAAAAAATCATTCTCTATTATTATCTGGCTGCACAATACTCTAAGAAGTTGATGCGTCATAATTCACTTAGCCATCCCCCTATTGTTGGACATCCGGGTTCATTCTAATTTTTCAGTATTAAAGATTATGAAACAATGAGTATCTTCAGGCTTAAAGCTTCATGAAAAATGAGTAGTGTCATAGAAAAAAATATGGCGACATAACAGGAGTGAAAACGAGGCTGTCAATTATGGTTCCAATGTTGGGAAAGAAGATGCACGTATACAGGATGGGAAGACAGGGAACACACTCCTTGGCCTAGAAGGTTATTGTTTGTTTCTATTTTGTCTATTTTCCTCTAGTAGTATTATTCCATTATTTTACCTTGGTAAAAAAAAAATGGTAAAAACAAAGAGAGTACCATCATCAGTAGGGCTGAAACATCTCTCCTCCACAGATGTTCTGAAAGCATAGAGGTGTTTAGGAAGAGTCAGTCTCTTGACTTCTTCCACAGACAGAGCCTAGGAGGGAGCAGCTTCAAGGGTGGGGCCATGTCTTATTAATTCTCAGCAATCCAGAGAAGCACACTGTTCCAGAAATTTATAATGTGCATTAAATGAATACAAGCAAAGAATTTCAGAGCTTGAAGAGGTCTCAGAAGTCATTTACTCAAATATCACCCTCCATTTTATGGAAAGAGCATGAAGGGGTCTTGCCCAAGTTTCTTCAGTCTGTTATTGCCCAAGCCAGAATTGACCCCACTTTTTCAAAAGTCTCCTCCAACTAGGAGCAGTGGGTGGTGAGCAGATGTGCTCAGTGAGAACCATGAAGGAACAGTCCTTGGCCAGTTCAACATAGGATGGGTCTGACTGAGTGACTTGGGCTCATGCACATTGTTATGCATGTTGAGTATGTTGTGCTGTTAGTCACAAATCTATCCTGGATCCATATGTCCTACAGCCTCGAAGCTGTTATCATGACAAATTGTCCTGGCTGTGGCATCTGTTTTCTTCACATACAGCACGGCTTGGTTTGACTGTGCCCAAGGTGTTGACAGAAGGACACTTTCAACCCAGAACCCATTACTGAAGGGCAAACTCTCAGCCTCAGCCTCCTCAGTCTGTCTACACTCTGCTCGGAGAGTCTCCTACTCCTTTCTTTACCCTTCTGTAGGGGGCAGAGTTCTAAAAGAGTCCCCAAGATCCCCAGCCCTGTCTACACTGTATATTCCCCTTCCATGAAAGTGGGTGGGACTGAGGATATAATATTGTTCAATGATTACATTATACAACAATGGTGTAGAATTTTTTCAGATGTATTAAAGGTCTAAATCAGTTGATTCTGAGTTCGTCAAAAAAGAGTTTATTCTGGGTAGGCCTGGCCAAAGCACGTGAGCCCTGAAAGATACTGGGTTTTGAAGTAGGAGAGTCAATGTGTTGTGCTCCCCTACCCGACTTAGGGAGGCATGTTGTGGCCTGCCTATGGGGGAAGCCATGTCACCGGGCTTTAGAGTGGCCTCTAAGAGCTCAGAATGGCCCCTGCTGTCAGGAAAACAGACATATCGCTTACTCATCTGCAAGGAAATGGGTTCTGCTAACAACTAAATGAGCTTGGAGGAGGACCCTACATCCCATCTGATTGCAACCCTCGCTGACAACTTGACTTTAGCCTAAGACCCTGAGCAGAAAACCCAGTTATGTCATGATTGGACTTTTGACTTACAGAACTGTGAGAGAATAAATATGTTGTTTGAAGCACTAGGTTTGTGGCAGCTGGTTACTCAGAACAGAAAACTAATACTCAACCGTGGAGGGCTGACACTCTCACCCTAGCTAATCCTCTCCTCAGCTCAGACTTGGTTGCAAATATCTCTACCTGAATGACTCAAAAACACCTCAAGGCAGCAGTGCTAAGATTCAGGTCACCCCTTCCTCTCCTGAAAACCTCTCTATCCCACCTTCCCTGGCTGTGATCTTCCCCAGCTCCTGGGCCCGAAACCCATGCTCATCCTCAGCAATCCTCTTCTTACAGTCAATCAGGCACAGTGCTTGGCTGCTTGCATTTGTAGCATATTCTTCATCTCCACCCAGCCCATGCTCACCCAAAGAGTCCTGTGCTACCTCAGTAGCCTCCTGCTTGTTCTCCCTGCCTCCAGTCTCTTCTCCTTGTGATCCCTTCTCTACTGTAGAAAGTGTGACCTTCCTGAAACAGAAACCAGATGAGACAACTAACAAAGACATGGGCGTGCCTTTGTTTAACACTGGGCCACTTATCACTCATCCTCTTCCTAGAAGCATTGATGTTGCTTCCTCAAGATCCATTTCATGACCCACCCCCCTCTTTGTTTCCCAGAGGCATTTCTCACAGTTTAGAATGATATACTCATGCATGTCCTTATTTGTGAAATACTCTCTCCTTTCCCTACGGCTCTGGATGATAGACGCCAGCTTCACGAGGGCAGCCATATTATTAGTTTTCTTCCACTCTCCACCTGGTCTTTGCCATAGAGGAGCAACAGAACTATCCACATTAGTTGGTGGGATAAATGAATGAACTTGGCATGCAAAGCCTTCCTCCGTCTGCCTTAATTTCCCCTTCCCAACCTTTTGCTCACCATCTCTCTTCACAAGTCTTACACTCACAACATGTGATATGGTTTAATCATCACAAAATCCCTGTAAGCTGAGATTATCACCAACATTTTTGAGAGGAAGGAACTGAGGACTGGGAATGTAAACTGACTTGCTCCATCCACCCAGACCAAGAGCTAGGAGTAAATGAGGTCACACACGCAGGCACCCAGCACAGCTCCTGGTGTGCCGCGGGCACTTGCGGCCTGCAGTTTTCCTCTTTATCTGGGATTTTTTTTTTTGCAAGGGTAAGAGAATCATGGCCATCCCACAGGATTGGGGAGAACAGGGGTGACAGAATGTTCTTGCTTAGGGGTGGGAGCAGAGAGTCACAATCTCTCACTCTAAGGAACAGGAGGGGAAATCCTGCTGAGCCTAGTTGAAAAACAAGAAAGCAAGAGAGACTGATTATTCCTTCTCGCTGGTGTAAGCAACTAAAAACGACATGTTTGCTTTATTGTCTTTGGTCTCCCATTTGATTCCTGACAGCCGTCTCCCTCCCTTCCAGGCAGGGCTGGCAGGTGCTGAGCCGGTTGGCAATGCAAAGGAGCGGGAAGAACGGAGAACAATTTAAACAATATTTCAGGGACCGTCAGGCCTTGGAAAGAGGGTTTTGAAGTTGGCTGGCTCTCTCCCTGCATTCAAGGATCCCTCATTTGCTGAGACTGCTTGATGTTTCTGCAAGTCTGGGCAGAGGTGGTCCAGAAGGGACCTTTAAGAGAAAGAAAGCCAATATCTATTTCCTCTGAGGTTTGAGGAAAGGGGAGAAGAGAGACATCAGAAAGAAGTTTTTAAACCTCTAACAATTTCTGAATACATAATTTTCTCTTCTTTGTCTCATTAAATAGGGCCAAATGTTGGCGCAGATCAAAGCTAGGTTTCTGCATTTTACTGTTCTCTCAGTAAAAGGAATTCAAATTCCCAGTCTCATCTCTCTGAGAGGGGAATTAGAATCTTCCACTAGCCTGTGCTAGCTACGGAACCCTCTTGAGTCAGGCCTCACAAATCACAAATGCCAGCCACCAGGACAAGAGCTCTGATGGGAGGGATGAAGAAGGAAACCATAAGGTTCACCAGGGGAACAATTCTGGGGTGTCATGACAAGTTTTTGGAGCCAACTGGAATGCAGTTCCAGCCTCTGCCCTGCAACTACTGGTTCTGTGACCTTGGAGAAATCACTCTGCCCAGTTCCAGTTTCGTTTTTAGAATATGAAGACAAGGACAATAGCTGATTATGTAGGAAGATTAGAGAATATGCAGTGGATCTGGCACCAAAGTGACATTCAATAAATGGTTGCTATAAGCTGTTTAATTATTATTCAAGTTCCTGGCTTGGGAAAAGCAGATACACTTGATAGGAGCACAGAGCCAAAAGAACAGGGATGTGCTGTTGACTACATCAAGGAAGCTATAAAAGGGTGGTTTGAACCTGGCTGCAAATTAGAACCTGGGAAGGATTTTATACCAAGAAGCAGCCTCCTTGCCCAGATATGCTCATGTAATGGGTCTGAGCAAAGTACATTGTAGTTTTTAAAGCTTTCCAGATATTTTCATGTAATGGGTCTGAGTTGTTTTGTTTGGTTTTGGTTTTAAGGTTTCCAAATGATTCTGAGGTTCATTTAGGCTATATAACTACCTAACCCTGACAGGTCTTCTCTCCATAGAGCTGAGGATGCCTTCCTTGCACTTGGCTCTGATCTGATTCCAGTCCCCCAAGTCGGGGGGGCACCAGAATGCCCAATGTCCTATCTGGTTTCTCCAGCAGATCTTGTCATCTGCTTCTAAAAAGGGTCTCCCTGCCAGGGCTTTTGGACTTTGTGGTTTGCTCTGTCACCCTCCCCCCACCCCACCTCACATACCTGATGCATAATTCTCCAAGGAAAATTTTGGATTGCTTGGACTCTTTCTAGAGAATGGTCCTAGAATCCAAGCCAGATGCTAAATTCTTACTTCTTACCAACAATTCTCTCCAGCAGTGTGCTGGTAGTTGTTTCAGAGATGGCTTTCTGAGGGAGAGATGGAAACTTCTGTCCTGTGCATTTTCCTGACGCAAATACCTCCACCATGGTTGATCACACACTACCGATGTGATATCACTTGTTGTAGAGTTGGGAAGAAATGATCATGGTTGGCTCCCACAAACTGGGCTGGGCTTGCTCCAGCACAGCACTGGAAATCGCCCTGTGTCACATGTTTCCTACCTGTTATTGTTTAGATATGAGGTGTCCCCTAAAAGCTTGAGTGCAAGAATGTTCAGGGTTGAAATGACTAGATTATGAGAGTTGTGACCTAATCAGTGAATCAAACCACTGATATGGGTTAACTAACTGGGTGGTGACTACAGACAGGTAGGGCGCGGCTGGAGGAGGTGGGTCACTGGTAGCATGCCTCTGGAGTATATGTTTCGTCCTCGGTGAACAGAGCTCTCTGCTTCCTGATTGCCAGATTCTGAGCTGCTTTTCTTGTTCACACCCTTCTGGAGATATTCTGCTTCACCCCAGGCCCAGAGCTATGGAGTTGACTGACTGTAGACTGAGACCTCTGAAACCAGGAGCTAAAATAAACTTTATCCCTCCACATTATTCTTGTCTGACATTTTGGTCACATCAATGAGAAAAGCAGACTAACACCCTGAACAAATACCAGGATCCCCCCCACTGCTAAGGGCTCTGGGAGGCTGGTCCCATGGATGGAACCTCTGTCCTTTATAGTGAACTAACTTCTCAGGGCTGGAGCTGGTGCTGACCATTCCTATTCCTGGTCTCAGCCCCTCTTAGGCTGTCCCCACTCCTGGAGGGGCGACAGAGCTGGTACTAGGAAGTTCACAGAGGTCTGATCAGGCTTCCTGAACCAGCACTGGAATTCTCCTCCTTGGTACTTAGTTGCCAAGTATATACTTGTATCAGGTACTGTAATATGCACATCAAGATTTATCTCATTTGTCCTAAAAATGGGCTGACCAGATTGTGAAACCCAACTGGAATTCAAATCTCAGCTCCCTTAATCTCATTGTAGAATCATGTAAATGAACCCTCAAGTGTCTATTTTCTCATCTGTAAAATGGAGATACAAATAATCCCTTCTCTTGGTGTTATTGAAAGTAACATGAGATGATGCATTTAAAAGATATAGACCAGCATAGAGAGAATTCAGTGACATAAGTAAGGTCTCTTCTGTTCCTTTCCTCTTTCTCTCTCCCTGATGTGCCCGTTTCTATATAACTCAGAACAGTATTACTGAGAATAACTTAGTGTTGAGTTCTACCTGGCTGTTTCACAGATGGGAAACTAATACTGAAAGTTGTGGTTGACATGTCATAACCACAAGAGTACACCTAGGATTACAACCCAAGTCTTCAGACCTCTGAAACTTGCATGATCCTCTCTTGGTTGGCTCTTTCTCCCTCTGACCCTGGCTCCCTTCTTTCCTTGCAGGCTCATGTGGCACCTCCTGTCCTAATTTACCCCGCTTTCCCTGTGCCCATGTCCACAACCTTGGATAGCCAAATGAACCCACCCCAAGAGCCCCTGTTATGTTCACCAGTGGGACCTCCAGCACATTGCCTGGAGCCCACTGTCATGTTGTCCTCAGTGGGGATCCCTGCTGGGTAGGGAGAAACTGCCCAACCTGTCGCATGTCTCTGAAACCCTTCCCTCCCTGATGGCTCTGGGCTTCTCTTCCAGGTCATTCTGACTACAAAGGATTTGGTGACTGATTAAACACAGACAGAACTGTCTGCAGTGTTTCCTCTTTTCTGAGAAGCAGGTCCTAGGGGTATGCCCTGCAGCCTGGCAGAAGACAGCCAGGGGATGAACCTGTGAGAAAGTCTACCCTTGGGCAAGAAGCAGAGGACACTGAAAGAAAAAGCTGTAAAGTAATGTCCCCAAGAAGTCAGGACCACAAAATTCATGTTCACAGTGAAAATCTCACCTTTTTCCTTTTCTACTAGCAAGATCAGTTTACGGGCCATGTTGGAAGGAGGCTATGAGCTATGCAGGGCTTGCTCACTGATGCCTTGTGCTCAATTCGCTGGGTCTCTGGGCAGGCACACTGGCTAAGCACGTGCTTTGCATGCATTCCTCATGTAGTCCCCACAACAGCCCAAAGGGGAACAGAAAGGCCATTACTAGACTTGTCGTCCTTTAACCAGGAGAAACTGAGGCCCGAGGAAAACATCTGGCTGTAGGTCATGCTACTAGGAAATGTCAGAGTAAGGATTTAAAGCCCTGTCTACTGATCCCCCAAAATGTTTGAAACCTGGAAGGATCACTGTTTTCTGAATGTATTTGTCTGCAAATAATTCCAAACTTGTGGAAATGTTGAAGAAATAAGAAAAGTACAAAGAGCATCCATATATTTTTGTACTGCTTTCACCCCTTAATATGTTGCTTTATTTGATTTTGTCCTTCAAGGAGATGACAAGACCTTGGAGAAAATGCTTCTCTTCTCCAAGCCTTGGTTTCTATGCCTGTGTACTGTAGAAGAGTAGTTGGATTATCTTTAGGACTGAAGAAATTCTGTGATGGGACAAGCAGCTTTATCAATGCTCAAAGGCATGGCACCAGCCCTTTCCAGCCTCGTCTCCTGTCATTTAAGCAGCCACACTCTTGGGCTATTCCCAGTTCTGGTCTCCCTACCTCCCTGTCCCCAGTGCACCCCGTCCCCTAACACTTGCACCTCGGCAGGTACTATTCTGCAGGACTCTCAACTTATATTTCAGAACATCTCCAAACATCAATCTTTGGCCTCCTCTGCAACAGATACAATCAGAACTTTCCCTCACATGTCTGTTTCACCTAAAATGAGTCTAAGCTCTGTGTGTGTGTGTGTGTGTGTGTGTGTGTAAGAGAAGGTCAGGGGAGAGGAGGGAGACAATTTATGAAGAAAATATTCAGACATCCATACGCCTTCACATAAAGTTTTGCTTAAAATTCAAGAGTTCTGATGTCATTAGAAAATCCTAGTTTCAGAACTGCCAAACTAAAAAAAGAAGAAGAAAAACTAGCTAAAATGAAAAATTAAGCAAAATTAGTGGCATCTGTGTTCCAGTTCTCTCCACCAAGGAACTCATCATCAAGGTTTGGAGGAAGTCCATGGGATCAGGAATCAGAACACCTGAATCTTTAGAACTATCTGGGCAACTATCAGATAAGAAAAGCGAGGTCCAGAGAGGGAAGGAGGGAGATTGGCTTAAGACAACACAGTCACAGCCCAGAGCTGGGTTGGGAGGCCTGTGCTGGGTGCTCGCACTGCTAAAACAACCCAGCAGCTGTAGCTGCTCTGTCTCCTGCTCCACATTGTGCCCGGGGCTGGACACACCATCTGCACATCTCATCTGAACCTTCAGTGATTCTCTAGCTGGTCTTTATCAGCATTACTTCTCATGTGAGCTGCATCCACAATCCACAGGATATTATAATCCCCTTGAAGCCCCATTTTCCACACAGTCCAGCATCATGCTTACCAAGACTGTGTATTTCACAAATAGAGGCTAAACTGGAATGGGCTTCAGTTTTGACGATGTGACATAAACATCCTTCTATGATTGATAGGAAAACTGAGGCCCGGAAAGGGCACAGGCCCAACAGGGGCCACTAGGCTAGTTAACAGTGAAGTATAGACTTAAGAACACACTCTATGGGCTGGGTATATAGCTCAGTTGGTAGAGTGCTTGCCTTGCAAGCACCAAGGCCCTGGGTTCAATCCCCAGCACCGCAAAAAAGAAAAAAAAAACACACACACTTGTTGTTCTATGCAGTACCATCTGCAGGAGTAACCTATCCTATCAGTCAGTTCATTAGTTAATTCTGCAGAATGAACAAACCTGAAATAAGTGTTAGCGTGGATAGTTATTTACTTGGCCAGACACAAAACTCTGCTTGACAAAAAAGTCTATATAGGCAGCATATTCAATACAATGAGTTTGGATTCATTTCACAAAGCAGTATGAAATTTCAAGCATGCTTCCTGGACCAGATGTACAGGTGAGGGCTACCTATAGGTGAAGTCTACCTATGTACAGGTGGAGGGTTTAGGGAAGGAGTCAGCTAACTATGGTCTGTAGGCAAAATCTGGGTCATTACAGCTACAGGAAACAAAGATATATTGATGTGTGTTCATTCATATCGTCTATGGCAGCACTCAGGGTATAGTAGTTGAGTGGTTCCGGAGGAGAATGACCTGCAGAGCAGAAAAGGTTTAATAACTGGCCATTGACAAAAAAGACTGCTGATCTCTTACTTAGGAATTGACATCAAAAACACACATCCTGATCTCTTAGCCTCTGTTTCTCAGTCTTTGTCTCCCCTCCATCTTCCCTAACTTGCCATAGTGATTACTGCAGTTCTCTGCCTTGAAATGAAGTTCCACCTGGACACGCCAAACACCTTTTCAAAGAACCTGAGGCATAGGAAAACCATGGTTGCTCCCAGAGTATATCATAAATCTTTTTTTCAATAGATTCTATTGGTAAAAATGAGATTTCAGCTGATTGCAGCCAGAATAAAAGGGAAGGAGAATTTGGAAAGAAAGAACAAATACTTATTGAGTGCCTTTGGATGAGTTCTAGAACTTTCTTTCTCTACATTTTCTCACTCTGAGGTTAGAGTTAACAACTTCATTTTATGCAAAATGAAGAACCAAGAGGTTAAAAGCCCATTTGGATCCAGGTAGGAGGATGAGTTGAGGTAAGAACTCACAGCCAGGTTTGGATGAATCTAGCACTGGTTCTTTCATGGCACATGCTAAGAAAGAGAGCTATGAAAAACCTGTCCACCATCATCGGCTCCAGTCATGGAGCCTTCTGGCCTTCTTACATCTCTCTCAATGGCACAGGTTCCAATGATGTTCCAAGAATCATGGCAGAGTAGAGTTTTCAATATTAGTACTCAGGTCCTCCTACCACTACCAGGCATGTCCCTTTCTGGTGGCCTTCCAGTAGACAAATGGGAAGGGCTGTAACCTCAGTTGTGTTCACCAGAAGCTGCAGGGAGAAGAGGAGAGGAGTCCCTCTCCCTGCAGATGGGAACAGAGTGAGAGAAAACCAGAGGGGCAGATAGGAAGGCAGCATCTGCCTGCACACTGTAATCATCAGACACTCTTCCAGATGCGTCTTTCATCTTCTCATCATTCATTCATTCAAAAATAGTAACCCATCCTTCTATTTGGTGCTGGGGATAGAAATTTGGGCAGAGTCTGTCTGTTCTCATCAAATTTCCAGTTCAGTGGAAAACTTAACCCAGAGAACACATCAGTAAATGTCAACTTATTGTGGTGATGAAGTTTACAAAGGGAAAACATCACAGAATCTGGAATGGAATGAAATAGGGATAGGAAGTGAGGTTTGGGATGACTTTGCAGAAGGTGCCTCTTAAGTAGAAATCTCAGATTGAGTGGGGCTGAGTCAGAGAACAGGAGAGAGTTCTAAGAGGAAACCTTTGCAAAGGTTCTGGCAGGAGCCCTGGGGCAGATGCCTAGGTGCAGGAATAGAGAGGGCCCTGGGTAGAGAACCAGACCAAAACCAGGTGCAACTGAGGGTGTGGTAAGGAGCTCTCATTGCATCCTAAATGCAAAGGAAGGTACTGAAAGCTTTGAAGTGAAGACACAACATGATCCCTACTTAAGTTTTTAAAAATAATCACTCTACCTGCAGGATGGAGAATGAGATGTAATGCTACAAGTGAGACCATTATTAAAGGGTTTTGAGCAGTTTTTAAGCACAGGATGCAGGTGGTAGGAAGTACAATGGCAGCAGAGGAGAAGGGAGAACTTATGGACAGGAGTCGAAGTTATGAAGGAGGTCATGGTGATTTTGTTTAACCTTCACAGTTGCTTTTAGAAGTGTGACTGTTGAGACTTGTTGGCTCATGTCAGGTGGACAGGAATTGGCAAAACCATGTCTGAGATCTTGGTCACTCTCCAGCCTCAACACTAACAGCAAGAGCTCCCATATCAGTTACCATTCTTCCATCTCTCTCTTGGATCAAAGCCGGGGTAACTGAAATGGTCAGTTCAACTCATCATATTTGCTTTCCAAGGTCTCCTACCATCTTCCCCAACACTGACAGCCCAGTGCAGGGTGCCTAGGAAGAACCTAACCAGTGTTGACTGAGCTGCTCTTGAGAATCCTCTTAAACCTCCATTTAGAGACTGAGAAAGTAAGACAGTCAAGGTCACACAGAAAAATGGTGGCATGTTTAGGACTAGAAATCACCCTCATATTACCCCAGAGACCTACCTTCCTTCTGAGCACTTCAAAAATGACAGCAGTCAAATAACTTCTTTATTGCTATATGCTTTGAGATTGGGAATGACAGCTCAGATCCTACATTTCAGATGGAACTGAAGAGGGCACAGTGAATTCATATGGAGTCCCAAATTGCTATGATGACCACTGCCAATCAACATAGGAATTTGCCTTCCTGGTGTTTCTATCTCTTTCTTCCCCTACCTCCTTGCACTTCATATCTCATCTCTTCTGGCTTGCATGTCCCTGGGTAGACCACAAGGAACTGCTGACTCACCATGTTTGCTAAGAAGCTTGGATGGCAGCGGCAGAGGGGGGGAGAGAACTGGCCTGCAGCTGTAAGGAAGAGGAAACAATCAGCACAGCTATATAGGATGACAGAAGCCATGTTGTTGAGATACCCTCTCCAAAACAGAGAAGCAGGAAAGGTGGAGGTGTTGACCCTGGGAGAGGTTAACAGGGTGTTTGAGCAAAGAGAGCTAGAAATGAAAGCCAGGAACATTTCAAGAGTGAGGGATTCTCACAGATGCACAGCCAGTCCTAGTGACATGTAAGCGAGAAAGAACCTCAGAGATCAAATGTGACCATTCTCCACTCTCCATGTTTCAGAGAAGAAAACAGAGGCCTGGATAAGAACTGAGACTAAATTAAAAAGTAATGAGGTGGCGGCAGATTTGAAAACCTTCCTCCTATGTAGGTCTGATCCACTGATCCTTCCTCAGTGGTTTAGCTCTGCCACAACTTATTCTCTCCACCCCTAACCTTCCCTCTGAAAGTTTTATGGATGGCAAATAATTTTAAACCTCAGAACAACCACCTCAAGTTTTTAGGGTCACAGCCCCTTCATGTAGGACTGGGAAGTCTGCAGAACTGGACATTACACTCCAACTTCACTTGGCTGAGACATTGGCTTTGCCAGGACCAAATTCATTCTCTGTGCTTCACAAAATATTAGAGCAGCAGCAGCAGCAAGACCAACACCTCGACAACATCAGGTGCAATGTCAAGAATGGAACCCAAAGGCAATGTCAAGTGCCTGGGATCCTGCAAAATGCTAGGGTAGTTAAGCTCAGGGAATCTAAACATAAAACCCCTTTGTTCTCTCTCAGTTCCCTTCCTCCTTATATTCTTTCTCTTCATATTTATATTTCAATATAATAGAAGCTCTACAAGGATAGAGGTTTTTAAGTTGTCACTTGGTTTGTGTCCCCAGTGCCTCAAAGAGTGGCAGACAAGTGGTTGGTGTTGAGCAGGTATTTATGGCATGTATAGAGGAGGAAGAGGGAAGGAAAGACATATTAGGATATATCTGGAGAAAAGGAAGAAGAAGAAGACAAAATGAGAGGATAATGGAAAGAAATAGAGAACAGAAGAAAAGATGGGAATGAAGAGAAGAGGCAGTGATAGAGGATAGATAAAGAAGAGAGAAAGGAGAGAAAATAGAAAAGAAAGAAAACAAGCAAGCAAGTAAGCAAATAACCCCAGGATACTGAGCAGGAAGAGAACTTGTGGCAGAAACCAGAGGTGGAGGGTTATGCCATTAGTGGAAAATAAGTGGAAGGGAGAGATGAAGTAAGTGGATTGGCATTCCGCTGTCGCCTGTCCTTACTACCCTGAAAACCAGTCTGGCCGTCTGGAGTGGCTGGAGGCACCAGGCCAAACCGTTTATCTCCCATCCTGTGGCTTGCTTTTGCTTTTCTTTTTTAAGTTTAACTCCGATTTATGGGGGCCATGCTCAGTGATGGATGTTTTTCCAATTAGCTGTAAATAGCCCAGTCCTGCAGAGGAGACCCACTGACTTCCCCAGTCCTCATTCTGGCTGCTGGATTGGGGGAGGGAGAAGACAGGTCAAGAATCATCGATCACCAACTTCTAAATCTTCAATGCAGCAAATTCCAGAAAGCTAAGGAGTGGGCAGGAGTGAGCAGCAGGCCCCATTATTCTAATGGCTGCAGAGGCTGCAAGCCCTTCCGTGGGATGTGTCAATGGAAACACTCCCTGCACGGGACCCTTTCAGTGAAGGTGCTACAGACAGGGAGACAGGGATGACATCAATGAGAACTGAACCGACATTAATAATGTCCACCTCATTTTGCCCCTAGTGTTCACCAGGCACCATGATACAGTTTTTTCAAAACTTGTCAAAATCCATCTCCCAACTCAATCGGGCAGTTGTCAAGGCCCACTTTACAGATGAGAACATTGAGCCAAAAGGAGCTTGTGATCTATGCTTTCTGAATGTCTGTGGTGAATGGGTGAGTGCATGAAGAAAAGTTGGTGGGGAAGATGGCTCTTCCTCTTTTGGGCCTCAGGTACTCCACGCCTTGTTAGCTGCCTTCCTTTCAGTGGTAGTCAGAGCCCAGAGATCTCCCTGCCATTAGCATGGAGTGCACGTTTGCATTCCCAGAGTCTCTTCCAGAAGTGCCATCACACACCTGTTGATTTCCCATTCTTATAAAACACTAGGAGATAAAGAATTAGATTCACAGATGATTGCCTGAAATATGCTGTGTTTTCATATATAGCATGTTGAATCATTAGAAAATTATGGACCTTGGCTACTAGGGACAGTCCTTTATGGAGCTCTGGTTCAGCATTTTATCACCTGATTGTGACTATCATTGTGAGAAACAATATCTCAATAGTAGTGCTTTTTTTCTGTGCTTGGGACTGAAATCAGGGCCCCACACATGCTAGGCAAATGCCCTACCAAAAAGCTACACCTCAGCCCACTCCAGCTTATATCTATTAAGACGCTGTCTAGAAAGTCACGTAAGGTCTTGTTTATAGGAACCAACTTGATGTCTTTCTCTCTGGTCAACAGCGGGTAAACAGACTTTCAAGAATAAATGCCTTTTTCTCTCCCATAGACTATGTACATTTTACTTTTGAGTAGATTTCCCTTTACACTTTTGTTCCTAGGGATCTCTGAGTTAAGTCAGTAGTTCTTAGGAACTACATAACACGGTGTGGCCTGGGGTACCCTGAATTAATCCAACCTGAATTTCTAATTCTTCTTATTCCTATTTTTCATTCCATATGATTAGTATTTCATTTCCTGTGCTGAATTTTTTAAAAGTCGTACATTAAAAAAAAAAAAAAAAAATTCCCCAAATCCTTGGAGAGATGATATAGGACAAAAAAGTAAAGAACAGAGCAGGAAAAAGGAAGGTCACTAGAAAAAAGGAAGGTCACTAGACTGACCAGGGCAGTGGATGCCAAGCTCTGTGTTAAACAGATTGGAGAAAATTTAGGTTTGTCACTGACCACAAAATCTGCCTCTACAAACTCCAGTTCTGGAACCTTCCCAAGGACTCTGTTACCTTTGCTGCGACGGCGACTGCGGTACTGCTCTGTGTAGAACGTCAGCTGTGTTTCGTCATCTGCCTCTGAACCCGAAGTCCCCTTGGTTCTCCCAAAGCTGATCCCCCCTGCAAGGAAGCACAATCCACCAGTCAGCCTCACAGACCTCCAGAAGCCTGTTAAATTCTCAACCATCCCACAGACAAGCAGCCCCAGCCCCAGACTTCTCTCTGTAAATCCCCCGTCACCCAGGAGTCAGCATAATTAATGAAAGGAGTCCTGGGTCTGCAGTGAGGCAGAGCAGGGTTCCAACCACTGCTAAGCATCTTCCAGGCTGTGCGACCTTGAAGAGACACCTCACCTTTTGGGGCTTTCTCTAAAATAAGGGCAATAACCGTTAACCTTGTGAGGTTGCTCTACAGATTAAAGGAGATAGGATATGTAAAATACCAGTCCACAGTGGGCACCGAATAATGGAGAGCTACTGTTGCTCTGCATGTTGAGCTTGGCTCTAAAAAAAAAACACTCCAGGCAACTTAATTTCACACACATTTCAATCAAGGGCTTACTATATGCCAGGCCCAGAGCCAGACACTGGAGACACTGATAAATATGACTCAGTCCTGGTGAGCCAGGGAATCATAAGCTAGTCAGAGGAACAAATGGGATCCTTAGGAGCCTTAAACCTAATTCATGGCTTATGTTTACCACACAATGAGACGCTAGGAATATGGAGGAGAGCAATTCATTTCAACACGGAGGACCAGGGAAGGTTTTATGGAGGAGTGAAGATTTAAGTCAAGGCTTAAAGGATGGATGGGGCTTCAGTGGTAGAAAAAGGAGTTCCAAGGAGAGGTAATTGTGGAGCATCCCCGGGGATGGAGAGCGTGGGCAGTTGGAGGCAACAGCAGGTCAGGTGCTGGCTGCGAAGGACATGCTGGAGCCACATGTTGGCCATCCTTGAGTGCCAAACTGAGGAGGAAATGGGGGTGGGAGTTTACACTGGGTGTCAAAGAAAGTTCCAGAGCAGGAGAGTGAGTTGATGAGGTGTGGGTACCCAAGCCTGGAATGGGTGATAGGCAGGGTGAGCTGGGATGCTAAGCCGTCTTCCAGGTGAGAGGTGAGGGCTTTGGTGAGGGTGTGTACAGGGAGGGTGTGGAGAAGGAAGAGACTGGGTGCAGGAGGTGCTTCAGAGACAAGCTCAGGACACCCTGCAGGGAAAAAAGGCAGGGCATCCCTGTGCTCTGAACAGCTGATCATCAGGATTTAAAAAAAAGGGGGGGTGGGGAAGGAACTATGTCAAAATACTCATAGTCCATAATTCTGAAGATAGGAATATGGATAATTATGATCTTTGTTTTCAGTTTTTTAAATTAAAAAAAAAAGAAAGGATGAGCTATGGAAAGAGAGGGATTAAAAGATGAGCAAACTCTTTACCTTAGAGGGAAAGTAAAGATGCAAGTGTTTCTGAAAAGGTTGGGGGTATGGGTGGGCAAGAGAGAATGGTTTGATTTTGAGAACTTTTTAATGGATGGGGCTTTGGATGTCTAAATAATAGACTATCTCTAGAAGGAGACTCAAGCATCCAGTAAAAGTAGTTATCTTGGGTGGAGAATTAAGTGGCTGAAGAGTAAGATAGAAGGAGGCTACTTTCCCCTGTAAATCCTTTGTATCTTTTGAATCATATACTATCCCAACCCATTACCTATTTGAAAGTTCCACCTGAGGAAAAGAAAAGCATAGATTAGAGGAAAATGTTATTCAATTCACGAAAGGATTTACTATGTAATTTCCTCGGGTAGGGATTTGAAATGGCATTCAGTATACAGAAATTCTACTTTCAAACACATTTTCTGCAATATTGTTATTGCAATTCATTCATTCCAGCAACATTGTTATGCAATCTAGTATGTACCTAGAAGATCTGTATACAAGATGGCATGCAATCCCCATCATGATATTCTCATAAGGGAGGTGTAATTAACAAACTAGATAATAAAGTAAAGACAGGAGAACACGCTTGGAAGTTAACTTGCCAAAAGTCACACAGCTGATAAGTGGGAGAGTCAGGATTCAGAGTTAATTTGTCTTACTCCATCTGGATTTGGTCTCTCTAGTACATAAATTACTTTCCTTGGAAGAACTCAAGCAGGGGCCTTGAGCAAGCAGACTGTCCTTCAAATGTCAAGGTACCTAGTTCTGTGTTGCATACATTATCCAAACTCATACACGGTACCAGTAAGAGGGAGGTGTCACTGTGTCCACTATACAGAAGAAGAAACTGAGGTTTGGAAAAGGAAAGCAGTTTTGGAATAATGAGTGAAGCTCAATTTTGAAACCAGGGATGACTGATCTCTAAGCTCAAATTTTGAATCTCTTGCAATGTCATCTCTTGGTTTAATGCTCCATAAAATGGAAAGATGAATTACCGTTCCCCTGACACCTTCCTCAGATAGCAAACAAATAGGGAAGTCCAAGGACAGTAACAGCTGTTCTTTGTCCACACATGGGTCATCAGGCACAGTCTTAGTGCATGCCTCCCCCATCTTCTGCAAATATAGGTAGACAGTAAGGGACTCCAGATTCTGCCAGAAGCAGTCCCCATTTAAAGACTCTGCTTTGACACAGAGTTGACAGGGGCCCCATGGAGATTGTGGAAATAGCTAAAAACAGAGGTTCCCAGAGGCCAGCAGGTTTTTTTAAACTTCCATTAAAATATTTTACTATATTTTTAAAGAATGGAAGAAAAAGAAAGGAAAGGAATGGAGCATGAAGGGGTGGTGCAGGAAGTGGAAGGAAGACTTTTGTTCACCTGTGCATAATTTTCAGCCAAGGGGACAGTGAAGGTGTCTGCTCTAGCACTTCCCTGTGTGCAGGAAGCATCCGGCATTCTTCCTGCTGCACTCTGAGTAGCAGGGCAAGAGGGAGGGGCCTGTGGCTGTAGGACCCTTTCCACTGCCCCTTTAGAGCCACTCCCAGATTTTTAAATATTCTAGCTAAATCCTCCCTCCATACCTTCCCTGGGTCCTACCTCCTTTTTCCTTTTCTCCTCTGGTGCACAAACGACTTATGTTTTCATCAGTTTTTACCCTGCTGTGACCAAAATAACTGACAAGAGAAGGAAAAGTTTACTTCAGTCTCATGGTTTCAGAGTCTCAGTCCGTGGATGGCCAACTCCATTGCTCTGGGCCAGTGGGTGAGGAAGAACATCCTGGTGGAAGAGTGTGGCAGAGGAAAGTTGCTCAGGACATGGCACCAGGAAACAGAGAGAGACTCCCCTCACCGCAGACAAAATACATAAAGGAAGGCAAGCCCAAGGATCCGCCCCCTCCAGCCACACCCTACCTGCCTATGGTTACCACCTAGTTAATCCCTATCAGGAGACGGATGCACTGATTATGTTAAGAATCTCATAACCTACTTGCTTCACCTCTAAACTTTCTTCCATCATCTCGTCCATGAGCTTTTGGGGGACACCAAAAACTCTAAACCGTAACAACCTATTATGCCCCTCCCACAGTGAACAAATGTGGCATAGGATTCAGACAGAGTCCTTTCCCTACTGTGACAGGCTAGTGGGGTGGCAGAAATGTCACCAGGCAAGTCTAAGGTAATAAGAAAAGCTAACACTAGCATAGCACTGTCTCTCTGCCAGGCACTATTCTAAACCCTTTAAGTGCCCTGACTTGTCCCCATGAGAACCCTATGAGGTAGGATACTACTTTCATTTCCATTGGAAGGGATGAGAAAATACAGGTGTAGGGAAATGATGTGATTCACACAGCTGTAAGGGGCAGAAGCACAATTCAAATTCTGCCAGTGGATGCAGAGTCTACTCCACCTCTGTGCTAGTGTACAACAAAACATGAGAAAATGCCTCATTTAATGTCCATAGTCATCCCTGTCAGTGTGTAGCCTTGTTTTACAGATTAGTAACTGTTTCTTCTGAAGGTGATGTGAGGGAGTAAATGAGGGAGCTGGGGTAGCAATTGGGTCTGTCTACCTGTAAAGACTGTGTCAGAGCTAATATAACCTGGAAGAGAGAAGTGTGTGTGTGTGTGTGGATGGTGTGACCATGTGTGCATACAAATGCCTGATGAGGTGACCACTAAGGACTAGCCAGTCTATATCCTGATTCCATTACAAGGACACACTTTCCACTTCTCCCTGCTCTTCCTCTGAGTTTTGCAATGGTGCAGAATGTAGCAGCTCTGATCAGGTTCAGCAGGATCCTAGTGACCCCTTCATCCTTCCACATGTCCATGCACACAGACACCATGCACCATGACTACCCTGATGGCTCCCCTTCAGGTCAACCCTCTATTCCCTTTGCCCTCCTGTTAAGGCAACTCCCTACCCCCTTTGCCCTCCTGTGAAATATAAAGGGATCATTTATGAAGAGGAAACAGAGGCTGAGAGAGAATGTCTCTAGAACAGCTGGTTCAGAAGAAATTCAATGCAAGTCACATAAGCATTTTAAATATTCTAGTAGTTACATTAAAAGTGTGGGGTGTGCCTGTAATCCCAGGGAGGCTGAGGCAGGAGGATCGAGTGTTCAAAGCCAGCCTCAGCAATGGTGAAGTGCTAAACAACTCAGTGAGACCCTGTCTCTAAATAAACTACAAAATAGGGCTGGGGATATGGCTCAGTAGTTGAGTGCCCCTGAGTGCAATCCCTAGTACCAAAAAAAAAAAAGTGTGGGGCAGATGAATTTTCAGAATGTATTTCACTTAATATATGTGAAACATTACCATGCAACATCACATTTCAACCCAGACAGTCCACATTTCATGTGCCCCCACACCAGAAGGAACAGTTCTGGAGGCATTTATTCAACAGATCACTGAGCATAATTGACTCCAGGATCTGGGCAGAGGAGAGAGGAATAAGCTATGGAACCGAGGAAGGTGTTAATTAAAAAAAAAGAGAGAGAGAGAAAGAGACTTGGATGAAAGATGAGGTAGCTAGGATTCTATTAAACAACACTGTTCCACTGTTCCACTCCTAAGGCTCTTAGAGACTCGTTGGTTTCTATATTGGTTTAATCCATGAACCATTAGCGGTAATGTACGTTGTTAGAAAGAAATTAGGCTACTGGAATCAGACATGAGTTCTAAAGCTGTATCTCACTTATTAGCTGTGTGTCATTGGGCAAGGCACCTAATCTCTCTGAACTTATTTTTAAAATAGAGACAATAAATCTGACTTTACATGGGCATTATAAGGAAAATAATATTCCATATGTGAACAGTTAGCACAAAGACCAAGGAAGGGAGAGTGGAGGGACCTTCCTTATTTAATATTTGCATGAGTTTAATGGGAGGAAAGGAAATATTGCTGGGTGTGGGTGGTCACCCCCACACTCTGATAGCCCAGGAAGGTGGCAGTCACCCAAGGCATATGGCCTCTGAGTGTCCATATAATCTGCAGGGTCCACGGGCCAATTACAGACTAACTTGGAGGTGATTCAGATGGCTAGTAAAGGGCCCCCTCTGTTAGCATTTTAATATAAAATTGGTGATTTAGTGCACTTAAATGCAGTCATGAATTACATAGGGCTGCTCTAGTATTTTCATTTAGGGGCTGAGAGAAAGTGGGAAAGAATCATCAGAGACTGGCGAGAGAAAAGAGGAGGCAATCTGTTCGCTGAACTAATGGATTTGCTCCTTGGGCCTCTGGTTCCTCTGTCTTCAATGGTCTCAGAGTCATTAAGAATATGGTAGTGGAGTGTTCTGGGGACTGGACTGGAGCTGATTCCATACCTTTGTGATATTATCAGAGTGTGTACTGGTGTTGAGTATAACTAAAAAATAAGAAATAAAAGATGAAATAAAAAAAAAAAAAAGAATATGGCATAGCATTACCATAGCCTGATATGAACAGCACTGGCCACTTCACATATTATACCCCATCTATACGTCAGAAGAGGTCCAAGAGGTAAGAATCATCCTCAGCTGATGGACAGACAAACCACTATTTGGAATATCAGTATTCCTTATCCAAGACCACACAAATCTCAAATAGTAGAACCCATATCTGAACTCAGCTTTTGTAAAATTCAAAAACCCTGTGCTCAGTGTCATTAATTGTAGGGAAAGGCAAATTAAGATCATATACATCATGTCATATCCAACAGGTTGGCCATCAGGTAAATAATGCAAAAAACAGATGTTGATGAGGATGTGGTGAAATTGGAACCATCGTAATTACTGATGGAAATAAAAATTTGGACAGGCACTGGGCAAAATGGTTTGGCAACTCCTTAAAACAGAATTACCAGATGACCTAGGATTTCCATTTCTAGGCATATGCCCAAAATAACTAAAGAGAATGTATTCAAACAAAATTTGTTCATGGATGTTCATAGCAGCACTATTCACAAAGCTAAAAGGTAGTAACAAGTGCCCATCAGCCAATGGATGGATATACAAACTGTAGCATCCCACGTGGAATTATTCAGCCACAAAAGAAACGCAAACTCATGTCACCCTGTGCATGAACCTCAGCAACATTTTGCAAAGTGAAAGAAGCTAGGTATAAAAGACCAGATGTGGTACGATTCCAATTATATCAAACATTTAGAAAAGGTAAATCTATGGAGATGGAAAGCAGACGGGTGGTTGCCAGGGTTGGGAAGATGGAGGCGAGAGCTAGGGAGTGACTGTTAATGAGCACAGGTTTCTTTGTGGGGTGATGGAAATGTCTTGGAACTAGACAGAGGTGATGGCTGCACAACCTTGCAAATGTGCTGAGTGTCAATGAATTATACACTTTAAAATAATTCATGGTTAATTTTATGTGATGTGAATTTTAGTTCAAAAGAATGTTCAAGAAAAAAAGAGGCTCTCTTTGCAGCATCACGAGACTGATGATAGGACTGCAGAATGGTGGAGGTGAGAGCTAGGAGGGAAAGGAAGAGGGACAGTTGGGACACAAGGTGAAGGTGTTGCAGAGCCACCTTGAAAGGGGCCAAGAGTTCAGACACGCTGGGCTCCAGCTCAGTGTTTCAGGATGTAGAGGGTGATCATTCAGTCACCCCAGACTCAGGGTTCACCTCCAATAATCACAGCGATATCAGTCATCCATTCATTCACGCAATATCCACCAAGTGCCCACTCTCCCGCACACTGTTCTAGGCACTGAGGATGAAGTGACTGAAACAGACAAAAGCTTCAGAATTCTTCTAGTTTACTTTCTGGTGGGGAGGAATTTAAGATCTTTTCAGCATAATATTCTAGGGCTTACCAAAGCCTTCTCTATGGGAATTCCATATGTCAATTTTGCTGGTAGAGATACTTGGAGGTATTTAGAGGTTTCCCTCAAATCACATGGATACCTGGGTAGCATACTGGGGGTTCTGACGCCACATTAGCTCTAGGAAAAATGAAGGTATCCAGAAAACTTGAAAGTGTCATGAGCGGGGAGGCCAGAGCAAGAGGTTGCATGGTCTTCTCTGGGCTTCTAAGAGTTAACTTGCTGCTATTCTTTGCAAATCTACCTTCTCTGCTTGGACTGCGCTGTGCATGGATCTGCTTCACCAGGCTCTGGTTGGCCCATCCTTCCACACTGCACCTCCTGCTCTTGCTATCATGATGGATGGTGGTGACATGGTAAATTATTCAAGCCCCGTGTCTTCCTCAAGCTGGTGACAGCGATATTGCATTTTTAGATTGCCCAGAACTGCACCAGATAAAGAAATATATGGCTCAGGAATGCAAAAACCCATCTGACCCCCAACCATCCAGGGAATACAAATGGTGCCAGTCATGGGAAAGGGATAGAAGCAGGTTACAACTTCCCATATCCCCTAAACCACACAACTTCAATGACTCGGTTCTAGGCTAAAACACAGACATGCATTCACCTCTTGGAGGCATTTTGGCCACAGTTATTACCTGTCATGGAGCCCCTGCTACAGGCCAGACACAGGGCCAGGCACTTTATATACAGGATACTACATATATTCTTGTACATCCCAAATGTGGACACAGGCTGAGAATAGTGGACATCATTACCTGTGGTCACACAGCCAGGTAAATGGCAGAATCTGGATTCAAATTCTGACTTGTCTGAACTCCCAGGAAAAAGGTTTCTGCAGTGTTTCTGGGATTAACGGTCAATTTATAAAATTGGTCTTAAAAATATAACTTTAGATTACATAGAGGGAAATGAGAATAAAGACAGGGCAGGGATATGAAAGATGGTAGAATGAGACAGACATCATTATCCTATGTACATGTATGATTACATGAATGGTGTGAATCTACGTCGTGCACAACCACAGAAACAAAAAGTCGTACCCCATTTGTGTACAATGAATCAAAATGTAGTCTGTAAAAATAAATAAATAAATAAGTAAAAATGTAAGTAAATATGATTATTATGATTTCAGAAAAAAATGGAAATAACCCAGAGGTCCATTTATACAAGATATTAAAAGATGATGTCATGTCTCTAAAATAGACTTTCATGAGACCATTAAATACAGTGACATCAATCTATATTTATTGACAAGCAAACTTTTCCATGATACATCATTGTTGACTGAAAAAGTATACAGAGAAGAATACAAAAAGGGATCTACTTGGACAAGCCTCTGAACACCTGATAATATCTGGTATAAATTCTACTGCATGCATAATAAAAGTATTTATATTCTAATTTAAAAAATAAGAAAGAAAGCAAAAAAGTCATTCTGAGATATTATGATGTAAGATTCTAAACCAAGTGTAAAAATACATATCACAAAACTATAAGTATAAAACAATTCTATTATGTTTTTAAAACACATATGCCAACAAAGATATTGCAGGAGATATGCTGAAGTATTAAAGTGGTTTTTCTTTGAATAATAAGATTTGGGGTATTTAAATTTTTTTCTTACTATTATTCATCTGTATTTTATAATATGCCTCCAATGAATTCTAGTGCTCACTAATAAAAAGACAGTAAAATTATGTGCATTTAAAAATAATTTTTATTTTTGCAGTTTAAACCCATTTTTTTACATCATAACTAAACTGACTTTATTCTAGCAATGCTTAAGAATTCAATCACAATATACCATACTAGAAGAATATAAGAAAGCAACATGATAATCTAAACAGATGCAGAAAAAGCATGTAATAAAATTCAACACCTATTCATGCTAAAATCTTAGGAGTTAAAAACAAAAAAAAAATCTTTATATTATTAATTCATATCTCTAAAACATTCATTGTTAATTTTTTTAAACTATTAGTGCTATTTTATTACAGTTGTCTTATTTATTTATTTATTTATTTACTTATTTTATTATTGTAAACAAATGGGATACATGTTGTTTCTCTGTTTGTACATGGAGTCAAGGCATACCATTTGTGTAATCATAAATTTACATAGGGCAATGTTGTTTGATTCATTCTGTTATTTTTTTCCCTTCCCCCACCCCTCCCACCCCTCTTTTCCCTCTATACAGTCCTTCCTTCCTCCATTCTTACCACCCTCCTTATCCCTAACCCTAAACCTAACCCTAATCCTAACGCTAACCCCATTATATGTCCTCAACTGCTTATCAGCGAGATCATTTGTCCTTTAGTTTTTTGAGACTGGCTTATCTCACTTAGCATGATATTCTCCAATTTCATCCATTTGCCTGCAAATGCCATAATTTTATCATTCTTCATGGCGGAGTAATATTCCATTGTATATATATACCACAGTTTCTTTATCCATTCATCAACTGAAGGGCATCTAGGTTGGTTCCACAATCTGGCTATGGTGAATTGAGCAGCAATGAACATTGATGTGGCTGTATCTCTGTAGTATGAGACCTTTAGGGTGATACAGTCATCTCAGCGTGAAACTGTCCCATCCTGCAAGAAGGGAGACCAATTTATCTATGATGGGGGAGAAGCTCTCCCAGCCTAATTCACGATTTTGTGAACAGGAAGATCTGTCTTCTGGAGCAACCTACTGCTCCTATGGGAGACTGTATTTTCCAAAGAGGGCCATAACACAATCTGCCATTCCATACTTCCTTTGTCCATGTGACCTTTATCACTCCCCCATCATTTCCCTGCCCTTGGATCTGTGCTGGCCTTAGGGATAAGTCTGTAATCCACAGACACTGAGGAGGAACTGAGACCTTTGGGCGAGGCCAGCAGGTAACACAGCTTCTGCCTGGCTCTCTTGAAACTGTGGCTCTCTGGACCTTCCCTGCACCTCACTGTGAGATTCACAGCTGTGGGCAGAGGCCACGTGTAAGTGTCAACAGTCCCCAGGTGATCCAAGCCTCCAAGACAGCCCAACCATCCCCAATGACAAAAGGTGGGAGAAGCTTCTAACTGATTCCAATCTGAAGTCAGTCATCTGAGTCACCTTAGATGTTGGAGTTTCCCAGATGAGGCCCAGTGGAGCTGAGATAATCCATCTCCCTTTTATCTTTTATGAATTCCTGACTCCTGGAATCCAGGACATGATTGTCATTTTAAGTCATTAAGTTTGGGATGGTGTAGGCAATCCGAACACTGCCCTCCCTCACCTAGTCCCATAAAAATATCCAGACCCCTTCTAAGCTGTCACCATATGGCAGCCCGAAACAATGGAAAGATGAACTAGTGTCCAGAGACCCAAGTCCTAAATTTGTCCTGTTAATCACATGATGTATGCAAAAGATATTAACATCCAGCAAGTACTGCAGGGCAGTTAACATCTTTCTTTCTTTCCCAAATATAGCGACCATTTGACTCTCGTGATGACTGGATAAGATAGGTTTTGCAATTGAAAGATGAAGAAACAGAGGGTCAGAGACACTACAAATGGTTTGCTTGCTCAAGGACACATAGATCATAAATGGAAAAGCAGAGAGAGAATGCAAAGGGAGGTCTGGAAGGTAAAGTTGGTTAAGTTGAGACTTTGAGGTTGGTCAGGAATCAAGTCCCCTGTAATTTCCAGCTCACAGATTTTGTGTGGCTGTTCCTTTACCCAATTTTGATAGTCCTTCAGTTGTCTGAAGAATGCCATATGCCTGTCCACAATCTTTCCATTCAAGCTAAATATTCCCATTAATTTGTTTAGTTATTGTTTATTATATACTTAAAAAGCTATGTATTTTAGGTAAAAAATAATTTACAAACAAAAAAGTCCAAAGAAAAAATAGTAATTAAGTCAAATACTATTATTTCCAACTGACTTACTTGATCTTTTTAGTTAGGCATAGGTTATTAAAATATGTCATTATCTCGTATAATGAGTATATCCTGTGAGTTTTGTAAAAAAAACTATGGATTCACTAATTCATTTTTTTTCAGAAAAATATACTGGAATTCAATTTAATGTGTATCACTTCTTTGATTACATTATACATACATATATATGTATACATATGTGTGTTTATCATGTGAGTTTGTACACACATATCTAGATATATATATATATACATTCATATCTTCTTTGATACACTAAAAATATCCATATTCCCAAGACATCAATAGCAATTTCCTCTGAAATTTTCTTCTTTTTGATTCCCCACTTCCCCACTTAATGAAAATGAACATAGATTGCTTGAGGAACTAAAATAAGCTAAATACAATAAGTCATAAATATTATCCCATTAAGTATTCATTTCCAATACATTTTAATGCCTGCAAATATTTCACTGTATCAATATCATTTATTTAGTCAGTCCCCTATTGTTTAAATTTTACATTGTTTTCAAATTTCACTATAATATTGCATCACACATTCTTTTTGTTTTAATACCGGGGATGGAACTCAGGGGCACTCAACCACTGAGCCATATCCCTGGCCCTATGTTTTGTATTTTGAGACAGGATCCCACTGGGTTGCTTAGCTCCTTGCTTTTGCTGAGGCTGTCTTTGAACTCCCGATCCTTCTGCCTCAGCCTCCTGAGCTGCTGGGATTATAGGCATGTGTCACTGTGTCTCGCACATCACACATTTTTTTTTTTTTTTTTTCAGTTCTGGGATTGACGTCAGGGCCTCACACATGCTAGACAAGTGTGCTACCTTGAGTTATACTCTCAGCTCTAGAAAAATCTTTTTACACATCCTATGTATCCCAGTATAGAGTTTACTTGAAAGAAAAGAGGAAATTACTGGGTCAAAGATGATCATCAGACTTTAGGTTTTTGATCTGTATTGTTATCCACCAGAAAGGATATAGTGGTTTCATCCTGATCAGCTACATAGGAGAGTGGCTAGTTCACTATACCCTCTATAGCACTGGGTATACATCATTGTTTTTAAAGCCTGGTTATCTTGATATGCACTCTACATTTCAAATTCATTTTGTCATAGTCTTTTCAACATACTCCAAAGGCTCAAGTTTGTTTCTGAGTTTTGAGGACCAGAACCAGGTGTGACAGTTCACTTGTAATCTGACCTATGCTGAGCAGAAAGGGACCATAAGCTCCTTCTTCCCAACGTAAGGCTTTCAGTTGTGCAGTCTGGGGCTACTAAAACTTTCTCGGCAGCTGCCTTGTATTCAATATGCTCATGGTTCTTTGTTCACAGGCACTGCAAAAAAAGCTGGTCTTGCCCATCATGTATTTGTAGAATTGATTTTTCTCAACCAAAGTACAGAACATTTTGTACTACCAAATCGTATCTGTATATTGCAGCCCTTTCTTCTAGTCTCTCAAGATACTTTTCATCCTAATCCTCTGATCTCATGTTTTCCCTGTTCCCTGACTGCATGTCCTCTATGAACTGGATAAACATGAAAAGAAGCAGGAGGTAGAAAAGGAATTAATAGGTACTAGGTACCTGTTAAGCGTCAAGAAACTGGGTGAGAAGTTTATGTATGTTAAAATCAATTAGTACAATAATAGTATAAGTAAGTTGACGTGGTCTTTGCCATTTTTAGTAATAGGAAAGTAAGATTTTTAGGGAACATGTGTCTTGGGCAAGGCCACACAGTCAGTACAGAGAAGGAATGGGTTGGGAAGATTAATGGGGTCCTTACTACTCCCAGTATCCCATGGCAGGTCTTCTATTAGGCATTGACATCAGTGTTGGAGAAAACTGGATGGAAAATAGACCTTGACAGCTGATGGCTAGAGAACTCACCGCAGGTTAATAGCAGCCCATTAATCAGTTCCCTTTCTGTAACTAAATAAAAATGGACCATCTGACTATACCATCAAGAGTCTACATGTTTTTTCCCTTTGGTTTAAAACATACATGGTTCATTCAATAAATATCTGTTGAAAGCCTATAATACCAAGAACTAGATATGGACTTCAGAATAAAGCAGAAATACTCTCTGACTTCAGGAGTTGACATTTAACTGGGGAGAAAGAATATTCAGATAAACACAAAAATGAATACGTTCATGAGATGCTTGGAAAATATCTTGTTGATGTCTAGATATCCTGTGTCTGTAGTTTCTCCCCGTCTGCCAGGGCAACAAACCCAAAGTAGATATGCAGTTCTCCTAGCATTATTTTTAGTGTACCCATGATAAAGATCCTGTAATGTCCCTAGTTTTCCTTCTGATGCACCCACCATGAATATTTGACCAACTGACCATCCTTCACGAGAATCAAATTCAAGTTTCCAAATGCTTTACCATCTATTTGTAAGCAGAATCAGATGGGTCTTTCAGAATTTTAGAAGCTCCTCTGCCTGCCTTGATTCCTTCAAGATAATAACCAACTCTGTGGTTCTGAAAACATATCCTCAAATCATTTTAGCACCTGGAAAAGTAATTTGCTTGCACCTGGAGACAGAAGTTGAAGCAGACACTTCAAAGCAAATACTACCTCCTTTGTATGTGTGGTAGACTCCATTCCTTATGAAACATCTTTATTCTCGCCTTCTGGTTTTCAGGTTCTTTTTTTTTTTTTTTTTTTTTTTTTTTTTTACCCTAGATCTAAGTGACAGATCTGACAGATTCAGAATGAATTTAGTTCTCTACTTTCATCTGGTAATAAGGTTTCAGTTGTTTCATGCAACGGGACAATCATTTTCTTGTTCTTATTGTTCCAGAAGCAATTTTAAAAGCTTGTTTTATTTTTGTTTGTTTGCTTTCAAATTTGCCCACCATGCATTGACAAATTTGAAGTCTCAGCCTTTCCAGGAGTAATCTCATAACTTTGGGCTAAACTGATATGCATGTTGGCCTTTCCCTCCAAATCTTTTCGTTTTCTGTACAAATAATCTTCTCCCTCTGTGTTTTCCAATGTCCTTCCTCTTTGTAGTTATGTGTGATTATTTGTTCAGCTTTTCAAGCTTTCAGAGTCTTCCTCTCTACAATACATCTATTTCATTTTAGAGTCTCTGGCCATAGTACTAAAAAGAGCTATCCTCTGCTATTAAAATATTATGTGTATATGTGTTCATAAAATTTTGGTTATAATTTTTCATCTTTTGAAATAGAAATGTTCATTCTTGTTTTACTAATATCCAGTGCTGGCAAGGGTTTTATGAAATGATCATTTTCCTGAATTGCTGCAAGCAGTGCAAATTTGTACAGCCCTTTTGGGAAGCAATTTGGCAATATAAAAAGTCTTAAAAAAAATGTCCATCTCTTTTGAACCACTTCTGGGAATTCACCCTAAGGAAACCATCCTAAATATAGGGAAGGCTTTATGCACCATTAAACTCATTGTAATATTATGTATAAATATTAGAAAATGGAAAATAGCCTGAATGTCCAACTTGAGGGGAACAGTGAATGATGTTAGAATATCACACAGGCTTTGATGATGATAAAATATTATAGAAATACTTATGCTGCAATTCTGACTTTTAAGAAGGGAGATAGAAAATGCAAATTATATATTAATAAATGATTAATATCAAATAGATATGAGGTTCTGCCAATATTATGAAGAAGATAGTAATAATACTACCCTCTTGCAGATAACAAATTCTGGACAAAATACATAATACTATTAACTAATGGTTCTGGAAAGAAAATAAAAGCAGGTGTATTTTGGAAAGCAGTTGAAAACTGGAGGAAGCAGTCAGTATAGAATGAATTTCCCATTTTCAAGGTTTTCCTTTATGGTTAAGACACACTTAGGCATGGCTCAAGGCAACCAAAGCACCAAAGAAATTTGACTGTCATTCTGAAAGGTGACTCAATGGATGGATTTCAGATCAGCAAATGTTACCAGAAAGTCAGAGAGAAATCAAGAAAAGAGAGACCCAAGAAGGGAAACCTACAATCTGTAGGTAATCTCTGCTATATCTCCACTGACCTCTAACCATATATGCAGACTCCAATAAGCTCAGTTGAAGATGATGAAAAACCTGAGATTTGAACTCCTTCACACCACAGTAAAGACAGTTAGAGTCTAACCAAATTAAGTGTCTTGAAAAACAAAATGTCACCATTTCATAGAGGAATATAACGTAACCCAAGAGTCTCCATGCAATAAATTCACGATGTCCAAAATTCAGTCTGAAATTACTTCACATATGGTGAGCCAAGAATATTTTTATCTATTTGCAAGGGAAAAGATAATCAGCAAAAGCCAACTGTAAGATGGTCTAGATGCTGGAATCGTCACATACACTATCACCTACAGCTGTGAATAAATAAAATTGAAAACTCAGATGAGCACATGCATGCACAAAAACCAAATGGAGATTTTAGAATTGAGAAACAAAACATAAATAAACAAAATCTCTAAATAGATTTAAAAGAATGGAGAAACTCATGGTCTTGAAGAGAGATTATTAGAAATTTCCCAATCTGGAGAAGAGAAAGAAGAAAGGTCACAAAACTTAAACAGTGACGAAAGCACCCATAGGACAATATTAATAATTCTAAAAACAGATAACTTGGGTCTCAAACAAGGAAAAAAAAAAAGAAAAAAAGAAAAACCAGTGAGACAGAAAAAAGCAGTAAGTGTTAAAATTTATCAAATTTTGTGTAAGACAAATAGAAAATTCACAAGGTTCAGGAAACAGTAAACAAGGTGGACATGAAGGAGGAAAAAGTCAGTAGAGCAGATGAAGGGGATTGAGGAGGAGGAAAAAGGAAGAACTGGAATGAATCTGACCGAACTTTTGCATGTGAATTCACAAAGATGCACAGTAGGTTCTGGAATCGAATGTATCCACAGGACACTAATTAAAAAAAAGAAAAAAGTAAACTGTAAATCAATTGATGAGGGCTCAGTGGAATGGAAGGAAGTAAGTAGGTCAGGTGGGAAGTGCTGGGGACAGATTTTGGAGTAGGTTGTATTCCATGCTTTTGTGACAATGCCTGGGTGTATCTTGATGTTGTTTATAATGCAAAAGAATAGTAATTTTAAAAAACCTACAATTTGAAGGGAAGAAATAAAACTATATTTGCTTGTAGTTGGTATGAAAAATAACTTACAAAAATAATTACAAAGAACCTATAAAACAACTATTAGAATAAGTGATTTTAGTATGTTTAAAAAATAAAATGTAAATATGCAAAAAGCTAATTGCATACATACTGGCAGTAAACAACTAGAAAATGAAATTTCAAAAGCAGTTCCACTTACAATAGTAAAAGAACACTCTGAAATATTTAATGATATGTTTATCAAAAGGCATATGTGATCTCTTCAATGAAAACAACAGAACACTGACAAAAGAAGTTAAACAAAATCTAAATAAATGGAAATATTAGGCTTGTGGTTTGCAAGACTGTATTTTTTAAACTGTCATCCCTCACAAGTTTATCTCTCAATTATGTGCGATCCTAGTTATAATCCTAGCAGGCATATTTTCAGTACAAATTAGTGAGATGATTCTAAAATTATACAGAAGTGCAAATAACTCAAAACAGCAAAGTTCTTTTTAAAGTACAACAATGTTGATGACACTACCTATTTTCAAGACCTACCATACAATCCTAATAACCAAGGAAGTGCGGTATAAGCTAAAAACCAAGCACACAGAACAAAGAAACAAAACAGAGAGTTCAGAGATAGATATAATTTAATTTTTATAAAATTGCCAAAGGAAAGTCTTTTCAACATATGGTGCTGGAACAACTGGAGAGTCATATGACAAAGGAAATGAATATAGATAGCCCCTTAGTCCATAACATTCATACATATTAACTTAAAATGTATCACAGAACTGAACGTAAAAGCAAAACTATAAACCTTCTTAAAAAAAAAAAAGCAAAATAGAAAATTCTTTCTGACATCATAATGGATGAAGGTCTTAGGAAACTAAATACATGAACCATAAAAGCAAAAGTATAAAAATTGTTTTTTATGAATAAAAAATTTTGCTCTTCAAAAGACAAAACTAAGAAAGGGAGAAACAATCCACAGAGCAGAAGAAAATATTTGTAATATATATATATGAAAATGAATTGTTTCTAGAATATATGGATACTCCATATTACTCTATCATAAGGGGATAAACAATCTAGCTACAAAATCTGCAAAAGTTCTGAAGAAAATATGAATTCAAAAATTCAAAAATATGAATTCCAATATGTATGTGTTTAAATCCTCAACCTCTATAGGTATTAGGGAAATTCAAATTAAACCCAAGGGCAATGCCACTGTAGAACCTCTAGATTGGCTACATTTAAAATTAACAATTTTGACAAGGATTTGGAAAAAGTAACACTCGTACATGGTGCTGATGACAATGAACATCATGCATCTACTTTGAAAAATAAAAAAAAATCTGTTTTCTCAAAAAGTTAAACCTATAATAATAACTATATGATCCAGATAGTACAGTCCTAGTTATTTATGCAAGAGAAATAAAAATTTATGTCCACACTAAGACTTATACGTGAATGTTCATAGTACTTTTATTCATTGCAAAGAAGCAAAGAAAATGGAATCAATTATAATGTCCATCAATAGGTGAACAAAGGAAATAGAGCATTTCCATATAATGCAATAGTGTTTAGCATTAAAAAGGAAATACGGAGATGTATAACAATATGGGTAGATCTCAAAATCACTATGCTGAAGGAAAGACACCAGACACAAAGGAGTATATAGTATAAGATTCCATTCAAATGAAATACTGAGAAAGGCAAATCCAATCTATGGTAACAAAAAGCCAATCTGCATGTAGGTGAAAAGAAGGTCATATGGCAAAGGTCAGAAGGATTCTTTGGGGAAATGTTCCCTGAGGTATCTGCATCTATCTTCCCAAACTCACTGAATTGCAAACTGTAAACTGAAGTAGTTTATTGTGTGTAGTTTACTGTATATAACTTGTATTTAATAAAGTTGATTTCTTTTTGAGGTACTGAAGATTGAACCCAGGAGCACTATAACACTGAAATACATCCCCAGCCCTTTTTATTTTTTATTTTGAGATAGGGTGTTGCTAAGTTACTCAACTTGGATTCAAACTTGTGATGCTCTTGCCTTAGCCCCCCTAGTTTCTAGGATTACAGGCGAGTACCACTGCACCAAGCTAAAAATTGATTTTTAAATTGCACATTTCGAAAAATATCAATAAAACTTTGTAAAAATCATAACAAAACATCAATGTTGGTGTATTTAGATGATGAAATTACATGAGATTTTTAATTTTTCTCTTTGCACTCTGGGGAATTTAAGAAACTTTCCTTAAAGAACATTAATCATTGAAAGAAAACCATGGCATATATCAGATTAAGGACAACATTGCAATACTGGTTAAATATATAACTAAAATTTATTCTTTAAGACAACTTGTTACTGAATAACCTCTTCTTGGTGGTCATACTTAAGAAATGGTAAAGACAAAGTAAAGGAAATCTCAGGTGGATGAGTGGCCTCACTTCTCCGTGTTTCAGGCATGAAATTGGAACAGAGACAATTGAATAATTCATCACAAATTGTGTTTTTAGCAGAATAATTCTTCTTCTAGCTATCTAGATAACGAAGGCTTTCATTGATACACTACATTAGTTCTGAATTAATCTGTTTATTTGAAATTCATCCTATATATCCATGATGGAGTAGAAAAAAATTATTCGATTTGAAGTAGGAATGACTTCAGAGTGAGAATACCTCAGTTTGTGTTTTGGTTCTCTAATTCTGTTTCCATGGTGGTGGCTTGCTCACCTTAAATTTCTGACATTAAGATCAGAAAAGTTCCTGCAGCTTATCTAGTTTTTCAGGCTAGAGTTAGACTGAGAGAAACCAGTCACCATTTGAGGTCTGCCTCTCCAAAGACAGCTATGTTGGAGAAGTCACATGGAGGAAAATGAGCCCACAGTCCCAGTAGAGTTCCAAGCCAACAGGTAGCTTCAGCAGTCATGTGGGTGGCCATTTTGGATGTTCAGCCCTGTTGAACTTTTAATGTCTTCAAATGATTATAGCCCTGTCTGATGTGTGACTGCAACCACATGAAAGACCCCAAATAAGAACCGCCCAACACACCCATCCCAAATTCCTGATCCATAAAATTGTGGGTTATAAGAAAAAAAGACGGGTGGTTGTTTTTATCCACAAAGTTACGGAATAATTTGTTATGTAGTAATAATCACCATTAACACTAACCTTTGGTGAGCTGCTTATCCTCTTTAAAGTTTAAGTCTTGCATCTTAAGATGGGAATAGTACTTCCCAATACTGGTGTTCATGGTTTAACTGAGATTGCACATTAAAAGAAAATATTTTGAGTTTAATTTTATTCCTGCTTTTTGGTTGTTGTCTACTCCATGCATTCATTGAATACCACTAGATGTTAAGCCTGTGAGGGAGGCTAGGGGCATGCCCATTAGTAAGATACACTCCTTCCCATCAAGGGACACACATTTGGGTGAGGGAAGTCAGCAACACACCTGGTGACAGAGTAAAGTATAAGGACACACGTAGGTAAGTAAGGGAGCTGTGGAGACACATGGCAGGGGCTTGCTCACACCTCCAGGAGTGGAAGAGAGAATGGTCAGGACACATTAGAAGTGTATTGGTGGGGATATGCCCGAGAGTGGAGAAAAGACAATCATGCGAGACAAAAGAAGAATCAGGCTTAGCTCTGTACTCAGGAAATTGAAAGAAGAGAGGAAACATGAACTTCCATGAAGAGAAAGTAGGGGTTTCTAAGACCTGTGCGAATCTTGGTTAATACTTTTAAGACTGGATGGTACTACAGGGTCTGATTCCTGTTCATCATTCTTTCTAAGCAAGAATAATCAACAAAGACATGTGCTCAAATAAATGGACTCAGATAATTGCTAACTGGAAAAACTTTGGAAGATCAAAGTGGGAGACAAAGCTAAGATATGAGGTTTCATTAAAAATTTCTCATTCTGCACAGGGACAGGATAGAAGAATTGCAACACTGGGAGGCAACAGAGGGAGCTTGGCTCCAAAATCTTGGCAACATTCATTTTTCAAAGCAGGTCAAGCTGCACAGGAATTTGCTTGCCTTCAATGGCCTGGTAGTGGTCCTGTGGCTAATGGAGTTGTTTCTGGATTTCCAGATGACAATGATTATCTTAAAAAGAGTGTATTTGTGTCGGGGAAAAGTTCCTGGCATCAGTGAAATAGCACTCTCGCATTCATCGTCCGATTAGGTCCATATAATACTTCCATAATATAAGCAGAAGGTCATATTACTGACACGTGAGGCCATGTGTCTAGGAGATGACAGAAAAGAGCTAAATTAAGATCAGTTCGGGGTCTTCACACCCAGAGCTGTCCCCCATACCTCTGTGGACAGTATGGTAACTTAATGCTTTGGAATGGGGACTGGTAGTGGTAACAGTGATGTTTTCAAAGAGCAATCAAGGTCTCAGGCAGGTGAAAATGAGAGGGAAGGGGCAAATATAGGGGATGAGGACCTCAGTCTCCCTTTAGCTGGAAGAGGCTCATTATTCTCTGTGGAAGACTTATGATAGTCTCTATACAAATGCTAAATTTAATTAGCTCAGATCCAAGTGAAAGGGACTAAATTCAATTTGCTATTTGCACTTGTTCTTTCTTGGACAAGTTTAGGGTTTTAAACGGCTTTGGGAGAGTAGGGGGGAAGAATTAGAAAGGAGAATCAAATAGAAAAACAAAGCAGTTCCAATACCCAGAGTTGTGTCAATAATGCTGTTTTAGTAAAGAATGGAATGCTATGGTTTAGATATGAGATTTCCCCCCAAAAGCTCATGCCCATCTCACAAGGAAAAATACATTTAGTATATTTCCGAGAGTCCCCATGTTCAACAGTTTCAGCATTGTTAAAAGTCCAGGTTTGTTTGGAAGTGGGAAAAGATCCCCCCATAATGTCTCAAAATATATGCAAGGATGTTTCTCCTTGCTCAGGTCTTGGTGTGATCCCTAGTACACAGTAGGTGCTAACAAGTGCTGTCCAGAAGGAATAAACCAAGAGCACTTCTCACTGGTACCTCCCACGTTGCTGCAGATGTTCTCCAATGTAATCCTGTTTGCTGAGTTATTAGCCCTGTTAATCCCAAACAGAAAAATCCCACATGTGCTGAGGGATGGCTTCTCCTTTCCCTGAGCTACCACCCCCCTCATTCCTGCTCCATTTCCATCCCAGTAGAAAAGAGCATCTTTTCCAAGCAGTTATCACAGTCCATCTTTCTTCAGACATGGCAATCAATCCCAGGGTGACCTTCACAAGCCTCTGGGTGTGAGATCCTACCCAAAGGACTCAGTATCTCATAACAGTAGAAAGGAATGCAGGTGAGATCCTTTTGTAAAATTGCAGTTATCTAAAAAACATGATTATTGACCTTTCCCCATTCCCCACAAGTGTAAAAGTGCCAGCTAACTTCATTATTGCTTAAAAAGATGTGCAGGTCAGTGTTATGGAAAGAACTATTAACTAAAGCTTAGATCTCCTGGGTACTCGTCAGTGTTGTCATATGGCTTCAGGTATACCATTTAACTTCCCTATTTTCTCTCCTGATGAAAGAAAAAGAATTCTATATTCCCTATATAGACTGGAAGTGATCATCCATTCCGATGAGATACAATCATTTGGTCAAGTAGGTATTCCTGTTCCTCTCTCTTAAACAGGTCATTGTGCCAGTCCCCCATCCTAGGTCTCTAGTCCTGACCTTAACTCAGATGGTAGTCATCACTGACCCCTTTCTTTGTCTTCTAGAGAACGGCCAATCTATACCCATATCCCATTTCTCTCCTTGAGAACACGTTCTTAAGTTTAATCTTTTCTCATCAGCCTGACAGCTGCAACCTTAGATTAAGCTTTTCATCCTCCCTCTGACTATGACATGAGCTTTCTGCCATTCTCCATCCTTCTCTAATATTCCCAAGGTGTATTCTATACACCTTAGCCAGAGAGGTGGTATTATAAATATAAATCAGAGCCATTCCTTCTCTTTGAAAGTCTCCAATGGCTGCCCATCCATCTTAGGACAGTGCTCCAAACTCCCCACTGGATCCTAATCATGTAGCCCCAGGCTAATGCTCCAGCCTTGTCTTCTTCTGCTAGCTCACAGTGCTCCCCACACACCCAGGCTGTCTTGCTGGCCATCAAATACATTAACCTTGGTCTAGCCTCAGGATGATAATACTGCTCTCTCCCTGCCTGGAATGCACTTTGCCTACTTTATCCAGATCCTGAACACCTGTCACCTCCTCTGAAAAGTCTTTCCTCACCACCTGCATCTTCTACCCTATCACTATCCCTTCTCCTATTTTAATTTTTTTGGTAGCTCTTATTACTCTGAGATGAAGTCCTATCCTCAAGTGTTATCTTACTCTTACATTAGACCAGAACTTTTGGGGACTCAAGACCCCTTCTTACCATCACTACCCCTCTATATTTAGTCCAATGCCTGATATATAATAAGTACTCGATAAATATTTATTGAATGCATGAATAGATATTGCTTATGAAAAATGACAAAAAGTTCAAAACTGAATCACTGAAGGGAAAATTATAAATCATCTGCTCAGGCAGACAGACCAACCAAAGGAGGAGCGGATTCACATGGAAGTGTGTAAATCTCTCTCAAACACATATACTTTTCAAGAACTCACCTGTTTGGCTTAGTGAGGAACTCTGGGGAATGAAGGAAAGAAAGTAATGAATTTTATTTTACTAGGTATGGTATGTTATTTCCCAATGCTCTGAAGTTCCAAGGAATTGGCTCCAAGCTTAAGGAATGGAAGGCCAAGTTCAGGACAGGAAGGCCCCTAATACGGATGAGATGTGTTTTTCCATATGTGCTCTGAGGGGAAGGTGGACTGGGCAGTGGCCCACAGAGGCCTCTGTCCTCCCTCCACTCTCTCATCTGCTGGTTCCTGAATTTTTCACTCCACGGTTAATGCCATCACATATACTTATGAGTTCTAAGATGACATGTGACTGGTACTAGCTTTTGGATCTGCTTCTTTCTTACTATTTGGGCTTGAAGAAATTACTTAATATTTCTCTGGTCTTTTCAAAAGTATTTAACTTATTTACATAAAAAACAGAGACACTAATCCCTACCTTTTCAGTCGCCTTTTGTGATAGGACCTGGCTGAAGAATGACAAAAATTCAAAGCTCATACTGCGGTGTTGAATGGTACCCTAAATTTCATAGGAAGTTTTTTAAGGTCTGATTTTAGGAGTTCTCCTATAGGTAGATTTTTTTTTTCCAAACAGAGTGAACACTAGAATATGAAGAGGCAATTCCTTAACTCTGCACAGCTATTGTTTTATATTAAAGAAAATGATATATATTAAGAGATTATGTAATTTTGAAACACCGAATAATTACAAAATATTCTGGCTCTTGTTAAGTATGGGGGAGATACAAAACTCTGGAACGGAAGAAGGTGGTGGTTCATGTGGAAACTTTATCATACCTCTCTCTGTGAATGACTGAAAACTCCACCCTCCCACACACACTGAGAACTTCCTGTAAAGTGAGTCATCATCTTCTGATGACAAGTCTTTGTCCAACATGGAGTGCATGCCCAGTTTCTGGACCTGAGCCAGTGATTGAAGGAAAGCCTGGGATCCATGGGGCAGGCTGGAACCTCACGGCAAGCGTATATGGTAATGGCTCCTCCAGGCCTTCCCAGAAGGCTCATCGCCATTTGGATGATTATACACTAGTGTAAGGGGAATATCCATATGTTTCAAAGTCAGGTGAATGCAAGTTGACATTGGTACCCAGGGACCCAAGGAACACTTAAGAGTGGAAGATATATGGTCAGCTGTGTAACAGAATGCAATACTGACCTAGGTCCAGGTAACAGAGGGATGGTCATTTCCCAAGTTCCCAAAGGCACACTGCCATGAACATGCTTACTACTTGGAAGAATCCTCCTCTCATTGTTTCCTTGGATTCTGTGACAAAAACATCCTCATGGGGAAGGCACGTGTGGGCATTTCCATCAGTAACCAAGGGAGGAAACCAAAACCAGCCCCTCCTCTTGAGGGCAATGGAAGTGATTGGGATACTCTAGAAGACTTTATGGATGCAGGAGCTATGGTCTTCTTCATATCTATATTTAATTTACCAGTCTGGTCCCATCAAAATTCAGAGTTGTTCTTTACTTTGCAAGGGATGCTATGACCTGTCACAAACTCCTGGACCCTGAAATCTTCACTGATGTGAACCCCCAATTCTTCATAGGCTTTATTTTGCACCTTCTGCAGCACCTATATCAAGGGTAGAAAATGAACCACCACAAACTCAAACGAGTTGTAGGTCAATTCCAGCTGTTAGATGCAGTGTCCCTGCTATAGGCAATTAACATAGCCTCTGCATGGGGTATAAATGTGTCCATTGATCTGGAAAATACATTTTTCCCATCCCTGGATGGAAGGCAGATGAAGAACAGATTTTATTTATATGCAGTGGGCACTACTATGCATTTACAGTTTTGCTCCCAGGCTATGTCAAATGTCCTATCCTTTGTCATCGCATAGTCTGGAGGGACACAGATTACCTGGACACTTTACAGAATGTCACATTGGTTAGGCCACTTAACAAAAAAAGGGAAAATATGCAAGATAAATCCTATGAAGAATCAGGGATTTACCGCATCAGTGAAGAGTTTAGGGTTCATTAGCCTGTGGCATGCCATAGCATCCCTTGCAAGTAAAGAGGAATGTACTGCATCTTACATTTCACACTTGAAGGAGGGATGCAGAATGTGTGTGGGGTTCTTTGGGTTCTGAAGGCAGCAAATGATGCATTTGAGAATATTGCCCTGACCCACTTTCTAAGTTTCACAGAAGGTTGCTAGTTCCGAATGGATCACAGAGTAGATGCAGCAGTTAGGTTGTGGTACAACAGTCTCCATTTGAACCATGAGACTCAGTGGAGCCTGTGTGAGTTCTTGGTGGCAATCAGTACTATGTGGAGTTTACATCAAGTGCCAGTTAGGAGACTCATAGTATAGACCCCCTTGGTTTTGGAGGATAGTCATATCATTTGGACCAGAGAGCTATGCAAGGTAGCAGAATGAGGAAATTCCCAGCATGCTACTTGATCTTTTTATTTTTATTCATTCGTTTATTTATTTATTTACTTATTTATCCAGAGATTGAAACTTTGGGCACTCAACCATCCCCACCCCTTTTTAATATTTTATTTAGAGACAGGGTCTTGTCAACTTGCTGAGAGACTCACTAGGTTTCTGAGACTGCCTTTGAACTTGTGATCCTCCTGCCTCAGCCTCCCGAGCCACTGGGATTACCAGCATGCACCACTATACCAAATGCAACTGGATCTTATCAAGAGAAAACACAGCCATAATCAGCAGATACCATGAGCTGGTTCTGTCAGATACTGCTTGTATCTCATCAAAAGATGGAAATGGTACTTTCAGGATTAGAACCAAGTAAGGTCAGAGAGCATTAAAAAACAAAAACAAAAAAAGTACATATGACCAGGTCCCTGTCATCCACCATACATCACTGGGGCTTTACACTCATCTTGTATTTGTGGCCACCTGGAAGCAAGGAGGGGTATCAGGTCTGTATGTGGATTCAATCGTACAAGTCAAAAAGCGGACACTGTTGCACTATTAACCAAACTTCCAGGGGCCATCCACATTGTGGGGAAAAGTAAGATATTCAAGGTAAGACATATGTGAATGCACAACCGCATTGACTGATCAGAGACCCTGACAGAAAAAGACAGAAGATCCTCCTTCTTGCTTGTTCACCAACGACTGATTAAAAAAGAAAAGAAAAAGAAAGAAAAAACATGTTACAAAGTCAACAAGGTGGCCCCACCTGTGGTTGCCATGGATGGTGGACTTGTGGAGGAGGAAACAGAGGTTACTCTGGAACTTCTCCCTTCACTTACATCAATTCAGACAGGTGCCACAATTCAATGTTCCACATACCATGTCCCAGTTCCCTGGAGCCTGCTCACAAAGCTTGCAGATCTCAAACTCCTTTAAGTTGACTTTGATCATCTGCATAAGATAGAATAGCATGCACGCACACACACACACACACACACACACACACACACACACATACAAATCAGCACCAAAAGAGGCTAAAATTATTGACCTGCAGGGTCCCTGAGGTCCTGAGATTCCATGAGAGCAAATCAAGTTAGTATGTTTTCTGAATGTTGTGAGTCTTCTTTAGTCTTGCCACAGAATCGACTGGGAGCTGTTAAAACACAGATTACCATGTTCTAGCCTGGAGGGTCAGATCTGAGAACTGACATTCCCATCAGGTTCTCAGAAGATGCTAATGCTGTGTGTTCAGGAGATCTCTTGGAGAGTCACTGGCCCAGAGCAATGAGGAATGAAAGATAGACCCTGTGGGCATCAGGCTCCAACATCCATGGCTCCAGCAACCAGTTTCAATGAGGGAGGCCATAGGTGCTGCACTTCAAAGACTGGGCTTTGGAGTTTGACAGATCTGGGTTCATATCTAAGCTTTGCCACTAATCAGTTATCTGGCATTTGGCAAGTGGAACTTCCCTTATGAGTCCCAAAGTTCTCACCTTTAAAGGGGGATAATAATAATAACATCTACTTTACAAGGACCTTATGAGAATTAGATAATACATAGAAAAAATGGCATGCTGCTTGGTGGGGAATAAACCTTTGGTAAATAAGAATACAACAACAATAGATGATGCTAGTGTGTCTAAACTATAAAATACTGGCCAAACCCAAGTGAGTATTTCAACTGGTTCTAGCCCTTATTCTTCAACTCATATGCTAATCTTGTGGGACTCAGAGAGGAGAAAACATTAGGCAGCAAGCAGACAAGCCTGTAATTGGAGCTGTACGAGGACCTCCCTGCCCACCTCTCCCAGGTCCGCTACTCCAGGGTCAGCTCATTTAAACTTGGATTTGGACTTCCCTGTGCGTCGGTTTCACACCTTTCATACCCACAGTACCAAATGAGCATGAAAAGCCATATTCTTTCCTCCATCTTCATCACACGCCTGTCTGTTCTTTGTTAGGCCAGGGTAATGACAGCGGTGAACACAGAGCCAGCTCGTCACACCCCAAAGCAATACTGTCAAACTGAACTGAACTGATATGAATTAAGGGGACATGATTTGGGGTCCTGCCTTTGGGTCCACATATGACCTTTGATTAGTCACTCTCCTTTTCTAGGCTGCAGTTTCTCACTTATAAGAAAGGAGATTTCTCAGGCTTCTGTCACTTAAGGTTACAGCTCTGGTGTAGAGGACTGAGCTAGGCCTTGGCTGTCAGCAAGGCAGAGATGGAGGCCCAGATCTGCCACTAGCTCATGGTCAAGAAGTTGCTTCCCTTCTTCCCCCTTCGGTTTTCATTTGGATCATGGGATGGTTTCTACATAGCTACCTCCCACTCCATGGTCCTGAATTTCTTGATACTTTATTTTAAGTGTCTTGAGGATTCAAGGTCAAGGTCTTTAAACACTATCTGATACTCCTGGAGAAAGGACATGCTCCCTTCTATCCTGATGTTCCCATCTAGCCTCTTGGATCTTGCTAGATGAAATTTCCCATAACAACTCACAGCAATAATGATCATTAATATTGTATGTAATCATTAAAATAAGTAGCATCATATGATTCTCATCTCAGATGGTATTTTTTAGCTCAGAGTCTGCTGATGCTTTAGCAAGACAAATGAAAGCCTGGAGGGACTGCTATTTGAGTCCTCATATAAATCTTCCCTGTATGCATGTTAAAACCTAAAGGGAAATGGCATAAGGTAGTAAAAACAGCATCGGAACTGGCTTTAGAAGCTGTGACTTCAATGCCAAGTTCCTCTGCTTTCCAGCTGTGAGACCATACTCTAGTGACTCAACCTCTCTGAGCCTCAGTCTACTCGTCTGTGCGTGTTTCTCAGATGATCTCACAGGGTTACTGCAAAGATCACCTAAGATAATGGATATGAAAATTTGTTGTAAACTGTTAAGCTCTCTACAAACACAAGGCATTGCCATTATGGTAATAAAAAGCAAATGGCACATGAATATTTCACAAGCATGGACTGGGACAGATTATTTGTAAAGTATTCCCAACTAATGGGGTTTTACAAGTACACACTCCCTTTTCTTATTATGAACTTCTTAATAATCTCTTTCCAAATCTTATCTTCATACTCCTTCTGTCTCCCCCATCATTTCTCTTTACTATCTCCTCTCTCACATCGCAATTTATTACTGAACTCTGGGTGGCATTTGGGGAGATGGTTAGAAAAACACACACAAGCATATTTTGTAGAGAGACATAAGTAAAATGAAGCCGGAAGGCCTGGATTCTAAGCCACCATACTAAAAATTATACATCTTCCCTGTGGGTCTGTCAGAGCCGCTCATATTAGCAACACTTAGAGTCTGAAATTAGGTTTAACAACCCCATCCCTATATGTAGCCTCAAAGTTGTTCGAATGTGGCATTAATGTGGAGAGGGAACAAATTAAACATGCTTGGATGCTTTGTTTTCTTTGTTTTTTTTTCCATCTTAAAAAAAAAAAATAAAAGTTTTACAAAGCCTTTTGGAGTCTCTCTTGGCTAAAAAGGAAATCCTTTTGCCATTAACTGCTCCTGCAGAGAAAGCCTGCTAGCTGCAAGATCATGATGAGGGTAAGCATTAATTAAATCTAACTGTGAGAGAATAATTATGTACACATATCCGTCAGGGCAAGTTGTCACTATCCAGTAACAAAGTTGGATACAAACTCCATCAGCAGAACTGTCAGGCGGCTGTTAAAAGGATATAAATGTGTCCCAAAAGGATCATTTCATTTAGGGGGGGAAAAATTGGATTGCAAAGGATTAATGAGGCAAGGGGGTTTGTGTTTTCAATTGAATGTAAAATGCAAACTGAGTAAGTTGTGATATCATCATTTAACCTTAATGTTTAGCTACATTTGAATTTCTAACACGTGATAGGGGCAATTAGACCTTGTACATCAAATGGACATTTTCCATCATGGAATGAGATTAAAGGTTAGTTTTTTCAAGTTCAATTGCACCAAAGTTTACAACAAAATCATAAAATCTCATTTACACAGATGGCATATTCTTAATAATAATTAGGCGAGAAAATGAATAAAAATCCCACCAGGGTCATTAGGGTATTCAGTAAAAGATTCTTCTCAGTTGCTGCCCCATTTCTGCTGAATTTCCATTTAAGCTCTGAGGCCCATGTGTATGCAGAAACCCCACAAAGCTAGTCGTGGAGCCAGGCACTGCAAAGAGCCAGGCACTGCAAATGTAGGAGACAGGACAGTGGCATTAGAAGCAGATGATCTGCATTTATGTCCGAGCCCCACCCCCTGCAAGCTTGGACAACTTACTTCATATCCCTGAACACCAACTTCTTTGACAAAATAGGGTTGAGAAGAAGGGTTGTTCTAATGACCTACATGAAAACACCTGGAACAGAAACTGGCAAAAAGTAAGGGACCAATAATCGCTGTTGCTTCCCCCATTTCCCCCACGTAGGAACAGAATAAAAAAAAAATTACCACACTAGCATCAGGATCGTTTCCTCCTCTAATTTCATCTTTGCTGGAGGAATCAAGACAGAGAAGATTTGCAGCCATGGCAAAGAAGTAGGAAGCCCAACTGGTTTCACTGTATAGTCTTGGTGGACAACTCCATGGGTCAACACCAAAGTCATTTACTTTCATGCACTTACACAACTTAATCATTGTACTTGAATGCTTGAGTGGCTGCCTGCCTGTTTTTCCCTCTGTACCTTGAGCCCCATAGAAATGAGTATCTCCTATGTCTGATCTTCCTTTTAGTCCCAGGATCCAGCATGGTGCCTCACACATGGTAGGCACTCAGTTGAATGAATGACTGAAAGTCATCTTGGAGACTCAGGGCAGGAACATCAGTAGGTAGAGACACCAGGAGGGAACAGAATTCAGGAAATGGGAATAAACTACAGCAGTCACAGAGGAGCCTCCTCCTGTGACAGACAGGAACTCAGAGTCTGACTTATGTGACTGTTCTGGGGCCACAGAAGCTGGTTGTAGTATAACTGAGATCAGAGTCTATCAGAGACCCTGGGCATTCTGGGATGCCATAATCATCATTGCAATGGCCTAACCTTGAATTTTCAAGATTTTTAGAGTTCTTACTTTTTAAATGTATTTTTAACTAATTCATAAAAACAATCAGTACATACTAATGGAGTACCATGTATTGTTTTCCATACATGAACACACTGCATAATGTTTAAACCAGTTATCTACTCAAAATCTTATATTGAGTGGTAACACTTTTGAAGTCCTTTCTTAAGCTTTGTGAAATGTGTGTATGTAATTGTTATAGCTCCCCTACTGTGCAAAAACACACCAGAACTTCTTGCTTCTATTTAACTGTAACTTATTACCCATTGAATAATCTTTCCCCATCTTTACACCCATTTCCCCTAGTTTCCCAGCCTCTGATAACCACTATTCTGGTATCAACTTCTGAGATCAACTTTTTTCAGATTCCACACGTGTGAGATCATATGATCCTTGCCTTTCTGTGTCTGGCTTATTTCACTTAACACAGTGATCCTCATTTCCACTCATACTGCTGTAAACAACAGAATTGTGGAGTTATTTCATACACATTCCTGTCTGAAAACAAAAAAGACAACATTGAGACCCTTCCCTGTCTTAGAATCTGTGAAGGTTCCTTCTGATACCACAGTGCTGCATTGCAAGGGATACACTGACCCTTCTCAGCCAGCTCCTTTGGCAAGGTAACAGGGCTGACGCAGATGTAGGAGCAGCTCAGGTGTTAGAGGGTTCTCTGCAAAGTTCTACAGCTAGATCATACATAAGCAATAGGGAGGAGGGGAGAAAATGACATCTTGAAGAAATGATGGTTCCCTTGGCTTGTAGCAGAAACTTGAGTAACAGGACTGAAAGGAAATGCCACCACTTTGCCTCAACAGGAACTGTTTTTCCGGAAGTGTTGACCTTAACCACAACCTCCCTGTACTCTCCTTCCCTCCTCAAAGAAAGAAAACGAAGATAAAATGAAATCAGTGTGCAAAGATGGCTTCTTCCTACTCCCACCTCTGATTTGGAATAAATGTCTTTAAGGAATAAAAGTCAAACTATACTTAGTCATAAGTGTTGCAAAGAGTTATCATTTGAAATAAGATAAAATTTCAGGAAACTGGGCCAAAGCCAGAAAATTGAGATCATACGATGTCAAGATCCATAAAGAGAATTTCTCACTTCTTAAAAAAAAAAAAATCTTTGACTTTGCATCCTCTGGGGCAGAATTTTATATATGTTCATTGGATCATGTGTTCAATGGCATTTTATTTATTGCTATAATTTTATCTACTTGATCTAATAGATTTTATAAAATCGTCCCTCACTTTGACTATATATTAATTAACATTGTATTTCTACCATTTCCTTTGTATATTTTGAAGCTGTGTTGTTACTGGGTATAAGTAAAAATTTCATTTCTCTCCTGATGAACAGTTGCTTTGAATCTGTATTCCTAAGGATTACTTTCTGTTTATTTGTTTCTTCTTGCTGATGTAAAGCTTATTTTGTCCTGAATGCATATTTCCCTAAAGTCTTCATTTGATTAGCATTGTCTAGTGTGTATCTTTCTTTTCCCTTCACTGTCAAGCTTTGGGTTTTTATGTTTTAGGAGACTCTTAGGTAAACAGCATATAACTGGATTTTGTTTAATCTAACTCTGATTGTTAATATGCAAACTGTATTTATTGTATTTTCTGGCACTTTGAGGTTATGCCTGTTACCTCATCTTTCCTTTGCCCAGGCTCCTGGGTCCTCTTTACTGAACCCACCCTTCTCCATCCTCCTCCACCTGAAACCACAATGAAATCGGCTTCTAAACTCACAGCCTGGTTTTGTATTTCTTATACCTACATCTTCATTCCTTAACCCTAAAGGGCTTCCTTTCTTCATTTTTGATATGATTACTTGACAGAAAGACTCAGACCACATTACAATAATTTGGGATGATGCAAACACCTCTCTCAGCAATAGCTAGGTCATCTAGATATAAACTAAGACTCTTAAGACCTAAAAAAAAAATACCATTAATCAAATAAACTTAACAGACATCTATGAAATATTCTATCTATCAACAACCAAATTCACTTTCTTCTCAGCTGCTCATGGAACTTTCTCCAAAACAGACCACATTTTAGGACACAAAGAAAGTCTTCACAAATACTAAGAAAAAAAAAATCAATACAATTTCTTACATTATTAAAAGATGTACTTTGTCCAACATTTTTTTGTGTGTGTGCATGTATATGTGTGTATGGAGCAGGAAGAAGGTCCTTGTCAGTTTTGTCTAACATGCTAATTGAAAGTTTACTATCCTCCCTCCCACTTTCTTTCTATATAGAAGCTTTTGTTACATCTATGAGTGTATACATACATATATGATTGGCACACAAAACACACACACACACATACACATAGATATATGTGCATTTTAAAAATTTATTTAGAATTGGGACTTTTTCCCAAAATATTGAGACCTAATATAGAAATATCAACTAGGACCTTGGTAAAATAGCCCTACCCAGTTAGCAATGACTCCACCACCCCTTTCTCTGAGTCCCTATCTGGGGTATACCATTTCTTTAACACTTAATTCGAGTGGAGCTTTTAGGCTTGGTTTAACTAGATAGTTCTTATCTGGGTGGGGCAGGCTCAGCTGACCTCAGTCATGCACCTGTGATCAGCTGATGTTCCCAGGCTAGTTCACATGATGGGGGGTTCCAGAAATAGCAAGAACAGGAGCTGCAAGGTCTTTGGAGGATTAAGCTCAGAGGACACACATCATCATTTCTGCTTCATTCCAGTGGTAAAAGCAAGTCACTTAGTCCATTAAAGGTGGAAATGGATCTCAAGGTTGTCTCATCCAACCTATGTGGATGTGGAAAAGATGGGGAAAACTTGTCACTGTCACGCAGAGAAACTAGCAGATCCAGGAATGGAATTCAAGTACCCAAACCTACAAGGCATCCTCTTTTCATGTCATTTTAACGTGTAAAATCACATAGGCCACATTACCTACATACAGACTGACTGTCGGGGGATTTTGATAGAGCACATAGTTAGAAGTCAGCAGCTTCTACTTTTTCCTAATTCATCTATAACCAAATGGGTGAATTGATTAGATTAGAGGGAGGCTTTGCATCACTCCATGCTTGCAGTAAACAGGGTTGAACATAATGAGGCCACCGTGTGGAGGGTCTCAAACGAGCAGTTTTCAAGCTGTTTCTGGAACCACCCCATCATGTGAACTAGCCTGGGAACATCAGCTGATCATAGGTGCATGATTGAGGTCAGCTGAGCCTGCCCCACCCAGATAAGAACTATCTAGCTAAACCAAGCCTAAAAGCTCCACTTGAATTAAGTGTTGAAGGAATGGTTGCTGTTTTAAGTCACTAAGTTTCAGGTTGTTTTATTATTCAGCAACACCACTCTGATGGAAGAAATAACCTAGAATTGTGCCTCCAGGCTTCACTGGGACCTGGTCCAGAGACTTCTGTGAAGGCCACTTGTGGTTGCCTCTCCACCCGTCAGGGCAGACAATTGACTGAGAGCTCCCTGACATATTTCAGACAGACAAGGAAAACCACCTGGAGGAGACATACACTTTCAGGAAGGCAAACTTCTCTCAAAGACACATCAGGGAAGATTTATGGAGGTAGCATGTGCTCTGACTTCAGATTAACTCTCCTGCTTCTCGGTCTAACACATCCTGGGGATCACTAGGTTGGTAGTGGCACTATGTCTGGCTGCACATTTTGGGAGGATGGATGGTCCCTGATCAAAGATGCATGTCATTCCCTGTCTTTGAAGGGGTCAAAGCTCTGGATACAGAGCATGGCTAATCTGCAGCATGTTTTAAAAGATCATTTCCATCAGCATCTTAGCACATCCTCACAACATCCCTGGAAATGGAGAATGGCAGATATTACCACATCCCCAGGTGCTACAGATGGAATCCTGAAGATAGTAATTAATTTTCCTGAGGATTTACAGCATGTAAGACAGGGCAGGTTTCAAACTAGGTTTTTTTACTCCAAATTCTGGACATTTCTCTAGATAACACTGTTTCCCAGTCTGATTTATAATCAAAGGCTATTTGAATTGGAGGAGATTTGTAGAAATTATCTAGCCCATCACCTTTGCTTTCCAAATTAACAACAACAAAGATTTATTAGATACTTACTATGTTCAGTGCAGCCTGCTGAGCACTTTACATACATTAACTCTAATCCTCCCAGCCTCCCTATGAGAATGATTGTATGATTGTATGATGTGCACATAAGGTAATGGAGATTTAGTGCAAAAGTCATTTCACAAAGTTAAGCAAGTCAGCGCCAGAGCTGGGATGTGAATCCACACCTCTCTGATTACAGAACCTGAGAATTTGCCACAAAACCACAGAGCCTCTGAGATGGGGACACTGAGGCCTTGCAAGTGCAAGGTCTTGTCCAAGATCATGCAGCCAGGTTGATTAACTGTCCATTAATTCATCAAATATTAATTGAGCATCTGCTATTTGTCAGGAACTGGGCTAGTCAGTGGGAACACAGAACAGCCGGGACCTAGTTGCTGCACTTGAGATTCATTAAGGGAAACGATGAGAAGTGGCCATAAATTACTCTTAATAAAGGTAATAAATGACAAATGGCTCAAAGAAGACAGAAAGGAGCTTATCCAAGCTTGGAGGAAATCTTCATGAAGAAAGCGACTTCAAGATTTTGTTTGTTTTAAGGAAGAGCAAGGTTTGAATATTGGCAGTGGAGAAAGGAAGACAAAGCAGGTGAAGCAGCACCAGTTGGTTGTTTTAGTCAGCTTTGTCACTGCTGTGGGTAAAAGACCCAACCAGAAAAATTGTAGAGGGGAAAAAGTTTATTTGAGGGCTCATGGTTTCAGAGCTCTTAGTCCATAGAAGGCCAACTCCATTCCTCTGGGCTCAAGGTGAGACTGAACATTATAGTGGAAGAGTGAGCAGAGGGAAGCAGCTCACAAGATGATTAGGAAGTTGAGAGAGGTTCCACTTTCCAGGTACAAAATATATACCGCATAGCCACGCCCCCAATGAACCACTTCCTCGGGCCACACCCCCACCTGTCTCCAGTTACCACTCAGTTAATACCATCAGGAATTAATCCACTAATTAGGTAAGGCTATGACCCAATCATTTCTCCTCCAAACCTTCTTGCATTGTTTCACATGTGAGCTTTTGGAGGGACACCTCATATTCAAACCATAACAGTGGTGAAAAGAGGGATTATTTCATCAAGACCTGGGGCTAGTCTCCAGGCAACTGGTGTCTATCTAGTCTTCTTTCTAAGGCCTGTAATTACCCCATGGTTTATGTTGAACTTCATTTCAATGATGCAAGGTCAACTTTCTTTGGCAAAAGGGGCAGTGTCTCCATGAAGTCTTTTCAAATTTGTCCCAAATAGAAGTCATGCATATATTCTCCAGGCTTTGATGACCTCTTTGATGTCTTCTTTGAACACAGTATACAATTCCCTGACAGGAAAAGGAAGACTGCTGCAGGGGCTAAAAGATCAGGGGCACTAAGACAGGGACCAAAGAAACAATGATAGATCCTGGGGCTGCCTGTTCAATATTTAAGCAGAGCAACAACCCATTAAGGCAACTAATTTAAAGTCATTAATGTTTCTGACTATTTTCTTCCAACTAAGTGAATAATTTATAGCCAGTTACTAATAAAAAGAAAAATATATATATATGTATTAACATAAGCCAGCATCCTAGGGACAGTGTCCCACAATTAAAGAACGTACTGGAGTTTATCTATTAGGAAGAATAAAGGAGATCGAATTAGCCTCTCTGTCCTGTGTGGGGACACAGCTGGAAAGCTTGGGAGCAAAGTCCAGGGCCTGGTCCTGAAGGAGGAGCTGGTGCCTTCTCACCTCACCAGCATCTACCTGGTTCACATATTCTTCCAGATATTCCCCAAATGCTCCGTAGTTTCACCCACAAATAGGTTTGCATATCTTCTTTCTTCTACCAGCAATGCCTTCCCATCCTCTCTCCCTAGTTAATACCAATGCGTTAGTCAAGGATTACCTCCTCTATGCAATGTTCTTTAATTACTCTTCTAGTTTTGTAAACACCTCAACTCAGCCCATACCACCACTCTGTATTCCTTGTGATATGAATATCTAATCCCCTGATTCCTTCAATTAAAGATTAAATGCTGGGGGACAGAGATATGGGTGGCACAACCCCGTGTGGCATTCCAAAAAATTTGAGTAGAGGAGTTAAAAAATGCATAGAGCATGATCCACCATCAGCATTAGGGGCTCCTGAGGACATGGGACTAGCTCCCTGAGGCCATAGAGAGAATGAAGGGGGCAGTCCTGACTCTTTCTTACCTTGGAATAGGTGATGGTCTCAACTTATACAATCTTGAGCTTTTAAACACTCTTACAGCAGTACTGATGACACAGAAAACAAACCAATGCGGAGAAACTATGTACACTGACTTCTAGTTACTAGAATAATTTCATATAATTTCACAGCTCAAAGATCTCATCCAAGATAGCTAAGAGTAGAGCCCAAGTCATCTGGAAATTGAAAGCTGGGCTTTGAATTCAGATCTAGGGTCTGAATTCAGAGTTCCATAATACACTAGTTGGGTAACCTTGAACAAGCCACTTAAATTGTGTAAGTTTGAGTTTCCTCCTTTGTTGAATGGGGGTGATTATGGTACTCATCTTATGAAGCTATTGGGAGCTTTTAAATGAGATGACATGCAGCACAATGCCTAGAACATACTAAATGCCCAGTACATGGTTGTTCACTCAGCACTTCATTTACCCTTTGCATTCCATGACTCTCTCAACTAAATTCTTCCATCCATTCATCCATCCATCCACCCATTCACCCATCTACCCAAACATCTACCCATCCATCAAGACATCCAGCCAGCCATATATTTTACCATTCAGTCAATTAATATCCTTCTCCAATTCTTTGTCAGGCACTGGGGCTACAGACAGCAAAAAACATTTTTCTTTCCATCATGGAACCATGAGAGTTGAAGAAAGTATCAGATGTGTGCACACGTACTTAGGATGGACTGCAGTAAGGCCTGTGATGATGAACAGCTCTGAGACTGTGAGTGCACAAAGAGAAGGGTGGTTCACTCACCTGGGGTAAGGCTGAGGAGGTGCTTCACAGAGAAGACTCTGAGGTTGGACTGAGAAAATGAGTAGCAATTTCTTGCCTACAATTTTCTGTTGGAGGGGTGAATCTTTTCAAGCAAAGCATGATTGGTACTCAGACTTAAGAAAGCAAGGCATACTGGGGGGAGGGATAAATGGACCAGGAGTTTGGAGAACATGGTAGTGTGGGCCTGGGAGGTATACAGAGTAGGTTGGAGCCCAGGTTAGAAAGGAGACTTGAGTAGCTGGCAAGGACAACTTTTTAATCCATCCTATTAAACAGTGTGCCCTTCATCTTAGAGGTTTTTGAGCAAGTGAATCTGCATGGGGTAATCATATTGATTAAAATAAGAGTAATAATAATAGTGAAAAGAAGAGCAAGTAATAAAATAATAAGCACATGGGCTCAGTGTGTGCCTTTTGCCTGTCCTGTACTGAATGCTTTATAGGAGTTAGCTCACTGGGTCCCATGGAAGTCCTCTGAAGAAGACACCACCGCTCTCCCCTTCCTAACCAGCTTAATCCTGGTTCTCCTTCCTGGGACATAAAGTCATCTGAAGACTCCAGCAAATGTTACATTAGTTATCTGACAAATAATAGAGCACAATTTAAACTGAATTAAGCATGTTCACCTTATAAAATAGAATGGCACAGATTGGTTTTTTTAAAGATGGAAACAGGAATTGGGGTCTTATATCCAATGTCTTCTGAGCCCAGCTGGAGACCCTTTGGAGGTGTGTTCACTCCCATCTGCCTTCAGATGCCTCCACTTCCAGAGCTGGAGAAACCCACCGCCATGCAGGTGACAGAATATGAGGAAAGTGCTCTAGGCCGGGGAGTGACAGAGCCAGATTTAGAGTGTTTTCCAAAGATCACTCTAGCTGTCGGGTGGAAGATGAATTTGTGGACCACAGGTTGGAGGAAGAGGCTGCTGCAGGAATCTGGGTGAGGGATAATGAAGCCTCCACTAAGGCAGCCACCATGGCCCAAGAAGGAGGGGATGGATGTGTGGGGCTCTGGGGTCCGATGGGCAGGATCCTGATGTCACTGATGATCCCAGCTACTCTTTATTAGACTGACTGTGTGCCAGCTTGGGCATCTCTTGGGTATCATTTCACACCCACGTGTGAGGTTGACATTTTACAGAAGAGGAAACTGAGGCTGTGCACAGCTCTTATTAATTTGCTTAAGATCATTCCATTCTCCAAAGCAGAATTAAATTTCAAATACAAAGTCCTGCTTTTAAACAACACTATCTAAACTGCAGAAATTCAGGAAGTTGTTCTGCACACTCCAGGAAATCCTCCTCTGCCTTATTGGAAGGCTAGCACCTCTTTTTCACTGCCTGGGGGGCCACCAGGGAGGGGCTACTTATTAACAGCTGCCTCGTAAAATCTTGTCACAAACACAGAGGCAGCAATTAGGTCCTCAGTAGCCTTCCACTGTCTGATGAAGGACGACACACTTCAGTATCCTCAGACCTCTCAGGAGGAAGCCACAGTCACGAAAACACATTGGAGTTGCTTTTAGCCATGTGCTCAATTCCATGACACGGTTCTCAGCTACCCACTCCATCTGCTGGAAACCACTGGGCAACACGAACTGGGCGTGGAGCCTAATGAAGCAGAGAGAGGCCAGGTGCTACCACTCTGGGCCAGAAGGCCCACAGCCACCTCAGTGGCAGGAGGAGAGAAGAGACAATGAAAGACTTAAGGATTCAGATCATCATATACAAGATTCTTTGCGGTCAGAGGAGGGTAATGGAGCATTTCTAAAATTGTGTTTTTGAGGATGCTTCTGTTCTGCAAGATGTTAATAAATGTTCCAGAGGGAAAAACAGAGTCTGTGCACAAGATGGCATCACAGACACTGGGTTAAACAAAGCAGCCCAGCTTTCTGTACTGTGGTCCTCTGTCTTTAATAGATGAAAGGACATTTAGGAAGTTCCATGAAGAAGAGGGAGTGAGCAGAATTTCCAAAATTTTGCTTTGTTCTGTGCAAGAAAATCTTGATAAACAAGTTTGGAAGTGTGGGGCTGACGAATACTGTCCTTACCCCTTTCTCACAAAATCCTTCCCGATGGTGGCAGCAAAATTGCAAACACAATGCTGTTGAGATGTTTTGGTAATCGCTTTGACAGCATGCCCTTGAGCACAGCTGATGTGCTACTTGTCAGGAAGTATGTCTTTGGGGGAAATGAGGTCTGCTGGAGGTCAGTACCAGGAGATTTTGGTTCAGCACAGACCCTTCTCACACCATCAATTTGAGCCACTCTCTGATCTTTGATGTCTATATACTCACTTATTCAATAAATATTATTCAGTCCTTCCTATGTATTAAGGTTTATAAATTTGAGGGATATCTTTGAGAGAGGAACATAGTAAACAAGAAAAGAAAGAAATTTTCAACTAAACTACTACTATAGAGGAAGCAAAAAAAGACAAAAAAATCTTAAAAGAATGGTGTAAAAGATAGTAGCAAGTTTGGTAGCAAAAGGAGAACTTTTGATTGCGTGATCACTGGAGATGATCCTGAGGAGCTGGCTACTGAGCCCAGGGCTGAAAGGTAAGACGGGGAGAGCCAGGAGAAGGATGAGGGATAAGGGGGGACGTGCAGAAAGGGACATGACAAGGAGAAGGACTGGTGAATCCTCAGCCTCTAAAGAAGGGCTCTGCCCATGAAACAGAAAGGAAGCCAGTTTGGCTGAAGCACAAGGAAATGCAGAGCTGGTATTGTTAGGGAAGAAGGCAGAGCCAGCTCCAGACTGCAGGGGGTCTACAAGGTGTAGCCCAGAGTTTGGTTTGCATTCTAAGGGGAACAGGAAACTGCTAAAGATTTAAGTAGGAGAGTGCTCTTATCTGATTTATATTTCTAAAAAGTTACTCTGGCTACTTTGGGGGGACTGAATCACAAAGAGGGTGTAGTTGAAAGGAGAAATGAGAAAAAGTGACAGAATGGTGACAAAGAAAAACAGATTTGACACACATTGAGGAGATACAAATGGATTCCTTCATGCATTCATCCTCTGAGGACCCATCTAACTTGTAAATTAAAACAGCACGCTATCCAATCACAATCTAGGTCAAGGAGATGTTCGCTGATAATCTTACTCTGAAATTCTGCTCTAACTGGGAGAGACAGAGATTCCCAAGTGAAGAAAAAGATTATGCAAAAAAAGGGGGTGAAAAAGAAACGGAAAAAAAAAAAAACCCTAAAAAACACAAAAGACTCATATGAGGCACTGTTTATAATGATGACATATTTAAACCTCCCACATGCCTAATAGTAGAGGCTGCTTAAGAGCATTATGGTGCATGAAATGGATATTTCTAAAAAAACAGTGACATAAAAATGTGTAAGGTGTGATACTAACACGTAAGTTAGTGGAAGCTACTGACTTGGAGTCCAGGGTATTTATGGGATATACATACAGGAGGATGTGGGAGAGGATTCCTGGTGACAAAGGAATAAAGATAGATAGGTAAGACAGTAAAATTTTGAGTGATCCTGAATGCTGAATGTAGGAAAAAACAAATACAAGACAGCATTTATTTAGTTCTTGATACAGGCTACTTGAATATTCTATGTGGTCCACATTTGTCATTTCATCAGCTCCTCATGCCAGTCTTCTAATATAAGGATCACTATTTTGTGCAATGGGAAACTGAGGCTCAGAGAGGGTTGATGACTCTTTCCTAGCCATGCAAGTGGAAACTGATTGGACTGGGATTAGCACTCAGATGTTTCTGACTTTAAGGCAACTGCTATTTAGCACAAGAGCTGCACAAATGAATTCCATCATTTTCAAAGTGTGGCCTCAGCTTAATATGCAGATCTGGGGTTTTCACAGCACTCAGGATTGCACAGGAGTGAGACCTACACATGCTTCCAACAAACAGCAAGCATCTCCCATGTGTCAGACAGATATAGGCCCAGAAATGCAAACACCACGCACGCAAGAAGCCCTGCCTTCTGCCCAGCTAAGAGCCAGACAGAATCAAATTACAATATGCAAAAATGAATCCAGTGATTAACACATGTATAAAGGAAAACTAGACCAACCCAGGGGGAATCGTGACTTCCACATGATACCTTCATGGAAATACAACACTGAAGTTGGACTTAGAAAGATGGGTAGGATTTCACTAGTGTATAATATGATGGTTAAGTTAAAAGGTTTAGGATTCACTCTGATGAGTTTTTACTGGATCTACCACTTACTAGGCTCTCCTCTTGGGCATTTTACTGTAGCTCTTTCTGCCTCAGTGAGCTGATCTATAAAATGGGGATTATCATACCTGCCTCATATGGTTGCTCTGAAGATCAAATGAAATAAGATGTATATTGTTGCCTGGAATAAATTAAGTGTGAATGAATAAATTATTTTTAGGGGCCATATAGGTGAGTTCATGCAGAGAGAGTGGCATTAGGTGAGACAAAGAGGTCAGAGCTCATGGATTTAGAAGAGATGGTGATCAGAACTCTGTGGAGTTTTGAATGTCATATTCCTGAACCTGAACATTTCTGAAGGTACTCGGTGGCCACAGAAGCTATGGAGATGGGGAGGCACATAATAAGAGTGGAGTAACTGGAAACTGAAAAGTGAAAGGTAAGAAGAAGCACAACTAGTTGGAGACAGAAAAGAAAGACCAGGCTTGGAAATCAGGCAATGACAAGTGTGTTCCTTCCATACACAAAGTTGCACAGAGGTACAGAGGGAAAGAGGGGAAGAAAGAGAGGAGGGGCAGAAGGAAAAGTCTACTTTTATGAAATGCTGGGTACTGTTTTAAGTACTGTAAGAACCCATGAGACAGGAGTATCTTAGGGAAGTATACTATCCAACGAGGTGACATAGTAGCAGAACAAAAAATTTGACTTCAGTTCTAATTTAGAATACTCTTACTTTTGATCACTGTATTATTTCCATTCCTACAGAGTAGACTCAACTTCCTGTCCTTGGGGGCCTCCAGTCAAGGGTTCTTTGGACTCCTAGCTCTCCAGAGTCACATTGACAGCAATTTAAACAACATCTACTGTTTGCAGGTCCTGGTGCTAGAAGCTTTCCATATATTGTTGCTAATCTTCTGAATTACTCTAGAACTTAAAGGACCCATTCATGTCTCAGATGAGGCAGCTGGGGTCCCAAGATGTTAGCTCTGCACCCAGGGGCACAGGTCTGCTGTCTCCAAAGTGACTTACAAGGGAGAAGGCCCAACAGGGTTCAATGAGCAATGCAAGCAAGGGAAGATGTCTTTCCAGCATCTCTGGGACCCTCGGACAGCCTGCTGTCTTCCTGGCGAGAGGTGCCAGGGGAGCCTACCTCGAGACTTGCTCCTCCGCTTCCGCTTCCCTGCCGAGGTGCTGCGTGGAGCTGGCTGCAGCTGACCGATCTCGATGGGCGTGTTAGCACGGAAACTCTCCTTGAACTTCTGCATCAGGGACTCCACTGTCTCCTGCGTCGCCTCAGCTGCTGCTACAGGGTGGCAATGGGCTGAGATTAGGGCTTGGCCCACCCGTAGTCCCTAGAGGACTGGGCTTGGCCACCTTGAGTCTCAAAACTCCCTCCCTGACCCAGTGGAGATACAGAACCCCAAGCCATGGGTGTAAACACAGATGTAATGTCAACTTTGTTCAACACCTACTATGTTCTGGGTGCTGCCCTGTGTCCTTGGGATATAGTGGTGAAAATTTAGACACAATCCACATTTCAGGCAATTCACACTTTGGTAGGATGCAATTCACACTTTGGTAGGACACAAATCCCAGCAATTCTAACACTGAACCACTTATGTGATAGGAGAGTTTAGAACTCTAGAACAGTGCCAAGAAGGGTCTCTCACTCCAAGCTTTCTGAAGATAATAATATCTAAACAGAGATCTTAAAGACGAGTAGAAATTAGCAAAGGCAGATCAGGGTAGAGGTGGAGAGATCTGCAGAGTAAGCATCCAAGGCAGAAAGAGAAGCATGTGTGATGGTGGAGCCAGAAGGATTATGATTCTTGAGCAACAGAAAGGAGCTTAGTGTGGCTGAAATGGAGCTTGCAAAGGTGGATTGTAAGAAATGGAGCTTGAGGGAGATGGACACCTTGCAAACCATACTTAGGAATTTGGGTGTTGCCCTAATGGCAAAATATTGTTACTGAAGGGCTTTAAACAGGAAACTCAAAGGAAATTAAGTCTCTTTGTTAACAATTATTAATTTGAATATGGAGAATATAAATGGAGGCAAGGAATATGGCCAGCACTGAGAATTTTGCAGTAGACTGCCATAGGCAATGGTGGCCTAAACCAGGACAAAGATCACTCAACATCTGAGGAGATAAAACTACAGTAATGTGAATATGTAGATCACTTAGCAACGCCTTCCCACTATACCGAGGGACACTGAGGTCTCCAAACAAGCTGTATGACTTGCTCCAAGCTAGCAAGTGATGAAGTCAAGCCTTCTGATCTCCAGTCTGTATTCCATTTACAAACAATGCCTTCCAATGATTTGCTAGCAGGATTTCCACAAAGTTTCAAAACTGAGACTGGTAGAAAGTTCCAGTGAACGGAGAAAGTGAGGTCAGAAAGGCAGAGAGAAAAAGGCAGAGGATGAAAGGGAAAAAAAAAAAAAAACCCAACAAGGGTTGATTTGAGATGGAAGGAGAAAGACAGCATGAAAGGCAAGGAGAGGAAACCAGAGAGAAGACGAGGGGGACTGCTAAATGGCCCCTGTGCCTTTGTTCTGAGACATTCCCAAAGACGGCCCTGACTTTGAAATCTTCAAACTCAGCCCTCCCTCCATCAGTGTCTCCGAAGGCTCGGGAATTTCTTCAAATCCCTCTGTCTGATGCCAGGAGATGGAAGGTACCAAAGACTTTCTTTGAAGAGGTTTCATCAGATAAGACAAAGAAGGCTCCTGAACATCCCAGCACCCGCTGCTAAGGTGCTCCTGTTTTCTCCAGAAATTCTCTCAGTTTAGACAGACACATCTGCAGAGTAGATCCCACCTAGAGGGCTGAGTTGGAGAGTAGGTTCTCATCTCCAGGGACAAAGGGATAATCTTTGGTCACTAAAGAAAAGACAACAGGCAACAGAACCGAGCTGCATGGTGGCATTCTACCTTCCTCACCACCCCTCCTTTCTCTTCTCCACAGGTATCTCCCTTAGGTCCTACTTAAGCTGATCCAAGAAGATTCCAAACATGGGCTCCTTACTCAAGCCTGTAGTGGAGAGTCCTCCACAGGAGGCTACGATAGGGTTCCAAGAAGCAATGCCAGGTCCAGTTTGATTCCTAAAACCCATAGAGAAGAGTGACTTTCCCAGAATTGAAAGAGGTAAGATGAATCATGGTAAAAAATCCAGAACAAGTAATAATCTGAAATCATCAAAGGGAGAGACTCCCCTAGGTTTGTCAGTTTTCATTCATTCACTCATCTCCCCAGTTATCCATCTCTTCATTCAACAGTATTTACAGAAAAAACCATCATGTACCTCTGCTGAGAACAAGAGGCATACCTCAGTTAAAACCAAACACTGTGGTTGGCTGGCTTAACAAAACATCATAGACTGGCTTCAACAGCAAACTCTTATTTCTGGAGGGTTTTAAGAAGGTAAGTAAAATTGAGTGAGATCATAAGGAAGGGCCCTAAACTGTTCAGACTGTAGCCTTAGAAGAAGAGGAAAGGAGAGACATCTCTCTCTCTCTCCCTCTATTCCACCATATTAGAACACAAAGAGGAGATGACAGTGTGCAAACCAGAGGAAAACCCTCACCAAAACCTGACCCTGCTGGCACCCTAACCTTGGACTTCCAGCCTCCAGAACTAGAGGAAAATTACTGCTTAAGCAATGAGCAAAAGTAAGGCACTTCAACCAAGCTGCTGGGATTACAGGTGTGCCTCATCATGGCCAGCCCACATTTTCTTTATCCACTCATCCATTTCAGGGCACCCAGGTTGTTTCTATAGCTTGGTTATCATGAGTTGATCTGCTATAAACAAGGCTGTAGCTGTGTCACTGTAGTATGCTGTTTTTAAGTCTTTGGGATATAGATCAAGGAGTGGAAACTGGGTCAAATGGTGGTTCCATTCTAAGTGTTCTAAGGAATCTATCTCTATAAGGTTGGGGAGGGGAATAATAGAAATAGATTGAATTGGACAAAGGGTAACAAAGGGAAGGGGTATGATCGCCCACCGCCCGCGGGGACAATCACAATACGTATGCTCTTGATCACAGGAACCAAAAAGCCCTTTATTCCACAAGTCTCAGACTTATATTGAGAACATTAGCCTATCAGAGAGTAGACTACCAGGAAAGTCAGCCTATCAAGGAACAGTCTCCAGGCAGATACCAGGATCGCCTCACATACAACAGCCAATCAGAGTTACTTCCTAAAACTTGTTTACGAGTGCAGCTATGTTTGGCAAGCTGCCAGGCGCCATCTTAGAGATCAGGCCACGGTGCGGCTCTGGGGCCCTCAGAGTCCGCCCCTGACAAAAGGGGTGGGGAGGAGAATAGGAAAGACAATAGAATGAATGGGTCCTAACTTTCCTAGCCCTTATTTGTATACGCAACCAGGGTAAATCCACATCATGTACGGCCACAGGAATGGGAACTTAATAGAATGAGTTATACTTTATGTATGTATATTCTGCCAAAATACATTCCACTGTCATGTATAACTAAAAAATTTAAGAAGTACAAATTTTTTAAAAGAAAAAAAAAAACACGAGGCACTAAGAAACTCAGTGAGACCCTGACTCTAAATAAAATAAAACACAAAATAGTACTGGGGATATGGTTCAGAGGTTGAGTGTCCCTGAGTTCAATTCTAGTACTAAAAAATTTTTAAAAAGAGAGAGAGAGAGAGGAAAAAAATCATTATTTAAGTCACCCTGTTCACTGTTTTTGGTACCAGTGATTGAACTCAGGGGCACTCAATCACTGAGCCACATCCCCAGTCCTATTTTGTACTTTATTCTATTTACATACAGGGTCTCACTGAGTTTTGATGAGGCTGGCTTCGAACTCAAGATCTTCCTGCCTCAGCCTCCTGAGCTGCTCACATTATAGGTATGTGCTACAGTGCCTGGCTCCATCCACTGTATTTTATCATTTAGTCCAATCAGACTAAAACAAAATCATATTGTGGACTAGAGTATCAACGCATGAACTGGGGGAGGCGGAGACAAATACCTGCTTCATAACTAGGCACTATGGTGAAAGACCAACCAAATCCCCTCACAATGTGAAATTATAACCAATATCAACCAAGCATTGACATAAAAATGTAAAATTTACAAGTGACGCTTACTATGCAGGAGAGGTAAAGGATGTCATGAAAGGTTATATCAGAAGACTATGAACTGGTCTAGGAAATAATGGGAACCTGCTTCAAGGAAGTAGGCATGTGACTAGGGTCTGAAGAGTATGCTTCATCAAGTGGGAGGAAGTGGTAGATATTGGGGAGGTGAGGTGAGGTGAGGACAGAAAGAGAGACAGAATAGTTTAAATGAAGACCTTTCAGGAGAAGGAATATGAAAAGGGTTACAACTTGTCTTTGGAACTAAATTACTGACAGCAAGTAATGTGAGATAACACAGGAGAAGAGACAGGAAGCCTAACCTTCACCCTTACCCTTTGGACCTTGTGAAGGATGGATCATGCTGAAAGTTTTAGATTAGAGTGGCATGAGCAGATTGGCATTCAGGGAAGATTTTTCTAGCAAAAAAAGAGAAGAATTCACTGGGGAAGAACAGGAATGAAAGTGAGAAGACCAACTAGGAAGATAACGTAGCAGCACCAAAGCCCAAGTATGAGATGATGGCCACCTAGAGTAGTGCAGCTATCATACAGATGAAGACATAGGTGGAGTAGTAGAGAGAACAGAGGCAGTCCAATAAAATAGTGGAGACTGAGAAGTGGACAACTTGAGAGTTATTCTGTAGGTAAACCACCCTCCATGGTGGTGGCAGACTGAAAAGGGTAGATAGACACAGGGTGGGGAGAACTGGGTTTGACTCCTGGTCTTCTGGTTTTTCACAGATGCAGAACAACAGTCCCTCAACAAGAGCAGGGACCCTGTGGAAATCTACATTTGATAGGCATGAACAAGTTTGGTTTTAGGTATGAAAACTTGGGGGTCTCTTCAAAACATCTAAGTGGCAGTGTGGTGTGAAGACTCAGTTCTTTGGGTCACACACTCCAAGAGAGATGCCATGCATGTGTCTCCCTTGGAAGAGGTAAGAGGAAGGGTGTGTGAAGTTAAGAACAGGAACTTCTGGGGCAGTGCAGGCAACAGAATGCACACACAACCCTGTCTGTGCTGGTTGCTCTTCATTGGCACCCCAGATCCATCATGTTCTCCCAGGTTCATTCTTCCAATCTGTCAGCAGATCCCAGATCCCAGATCCCTCAGGGCTTCATCACCTAGTTCCCTGTTATCTGGCTGCTAGGTAGGTTTTGCCAGTTGGATGCTCTGGGTGAAGATGGGAAGGGAGAATGTGGAGTATATCTTCCCTCATTCCATGTCTGTTTCTGTACCATATTTGATACAGACTAGGACCCTGGATAATCACATCTTCTGCAGGGTCCCTTTTCCACAGTTCCAAATTGCACAAGGTCCAGTAAAACCATATCTTCTCCCTGACCCTTCAGTTCTAGCAGCCCATAGTGGTTTCCTGTCATGCTCTGTTCCTGGTACCTTGAATTCCACATGTTGACTCTCTTTGCTCTTCCTAGACCTCCACAAATAGTTGCTTTATTGAATTCTTTTAAGATCTTTTTATTTGGGGATGCATCTATGTCTAGACAGAACTTGACTGATACACTATCCTTCTCAGTTCTTCATATCTCTGAAATTTGGCAATTCCCGAAGGTAAGCCTATCGCCGTCCTGTTTTTTCTACTTTCTTTCCCTTAGGTTGATATAGATTTGAGTGGCTGGGGGAGAATAAGACACATGGAGAGGGAAGGTTTGCTCCCCTGAGCTTCAAGTGTTTCTGATCCCAACTGTTGCAAATCCTGTCCATCTGTTTTGCTGCTTTTGTCTTGGCAACAATGCCAACAGCCCAGGCAGGCTTAGGGGGCCAGTGCTAGTGTGTACCTCTCCATGGCCAATTTTGTCCTGCACACCAGTCTCCCCTCCCCACCCCTCCTGCCCCTATTCTGTAGCTCAATCAATATCAATACATCAAGTCATTCAAATAAGCCATATTACCTCCTGGTACCCACTAAGTTCTACCTCCCCAGAGTGGCAAAATGCTCACCATGGCCTGGATGAATGCAACAGATGGTGCTTGATTTGAGCATCGCGGCAGGCCCAGGAAAGGGAGGGAGAGGGAGGGAGATGCTCCCTCTTTCTAATTGACATAGGAGAGATTGTCAAGCTTAAATGGGAGCAAACCACTGGGCCTGAGGAGAGGAGCCCTGGCCCCTAGGCCAAGATAGAAAGAAAGAGGAGAGGAGAGCAGGAGAGAGAGGGAAGAGGAGAAGAAAACAAGAATGGAAGGCAGAATTATGCCCAATAATAAACAACAGAGGGCAAAGATGAAGGTAAAGGAGAGGAGAGGGAGAACAGAGAACAGAGGGAGTGGAAAGGACAGGAAAGAAGACAGAGAAGGTGAAAAAAGACAAAGAGAAGACAGAAAATAGGGCTGAGGCCCAGTCACTTTGCAAAGGCCTAAGGCGCACGTTGGTTTCCAGATAGAAGGCAAGCCTCAGCTTCTCCCTCTACCTTGCAGAGCAGGCCCTGCATGTTTTGTCTGCACTGATTCTTGACAACTGTATACGCAAACTGTTATGCACTGCTCTCTCCTCCTAACAGCACCCAGGATGTTCCACCACTGAAATATGTATAGGTTTGAGTTCAAGTTTTGGCGGCACTTTATCACCTCTTTCATTTTTTCAGACACATTCTATCTGTGTTAGAGGAAAATTCACAATTCTTGAGCGACAACTCTTTGCCAGGAAAGGAGCCTGGCATTTCCTTATGCTTTCACATTTATTCCTCCTAACAGCCCTAAAAGGCAAGGATCATTAACTCTGATTTTAAGATGAACACTAAAACTCAGAGAAGCTAAATGGTTTTCCAGAGTCACACAGCTTAGAAATAGAACAACTGAGATTTGGACTCGGGTTACAGTAATTGATGCTCCAGTTCTATCCATTGTACCCTTCAGGTCCTACCTCTGGTCTGCTTGGTAGGTGGACAATGAGTTTGGATGCCACTTCTCCAGGCCTGGAAAGTGACTCTGACAGCCAGTCCCTATTTAGATCATCCTGGCAAGGGAACACCAGGTTTTGACCCTGGTTGGAACCAGTGAGTTCAACTGATTAGAGACTGTCTATAATGCCAGAGGAGCCTCTCTAAAGACTGTTCAGTCTGGGGGTCCCATGTCTCATATTGTCACTTCTCTCTCATTATAGAATTATTTTCAGAGAAAAAGCAACTGGTGGACACTGACTGACCACATTGCCTAGTACAAGTGAGAAAGCCCACTCAAGATCATTCCCATCTCTGCAGCTGTGTGGCCTTGAGTTACTCCCTCCATTTTTGCAACCCTAGTTTCCTCCTCTGTAAATGTCTGCAGGGTTACTGGCTTAAATGGACTCAGGTACGTATAGTGTCTAGTAGAGTTTATAGGACATAGCAAATGCCTAAAAAGGAGCACGCATGGCCACCTTCCCCTCGTTACCCCTTCAGCTCAATGATTTTCACTTAACTTATCCCTTGCTTTATTCATTCTGAAAGTCATTAGACATATAAAATAGCCATTTTGGAAATTCTCTTAAAGATTGCATATTTCCCCCTTTATTCAGATGTAAATGAAAGGCAACCAGAGACAAAGTCATGGTTAAAGTCAGCAGCAGAACAAGGCTTTGAGCTCCTTTCTCCAGAACACTGCTATTCCCTGTTTCCAAATTGTTGGATGATTTTAATCTCAGATCTAGAGATTATTAATTTTAGGTGTCAAGTTGGATCAGACACTGTATCCAGATATTTGATCCAACATGATTTTAGATGTATCTGTGAGGGTATTATTTAGATGATATTGGCATTTAAATGAGTAGGCTTTGAGTAAAGAAAATCATTCTCCAAAATTTTGGATGAGCCCCATACAATCAGTTGAAGGCCTTGAAAGAAGAAAGATTAACTTCTCTAAGGAGGAGGGGACAGTCCCCTTCAGACTTGTGCCACAATCAACTCTCCCCTCCTCTCTCCAGCTGGCTGGTCCACCCTGCAGATTTTGGACTTGCAGCAAACAATCACATGAACAACTTGCTTAAAATAAATTTCTCAATAAGGAGAAAGAAAGAGACAGATAAAAATATACATAACCGGCAGGGGCCAAGATGGCGGACTAGAGGGCGGCTGCATTTCACGCTGCTCCAGGACCCAAGATTCAAAAGAGGAGATAGTGAGAGACTTGGGACCAACTCAAAGCTGCCGGGTGAGTCTCTCCTGTTGGGGAGGCGTCCCGGATGGGGCAGTAGCCCCGGAACGCAGGGAATTTGTGAAGTGGAGTTGCTCGGCGAGACGCCCCTCCCCCCACTGGAGCGGTAAACACAGACAACTGGGATCATCGTAGAGGAGGCGGCTCAGCACAGCGCTTGGACTCGAGCAGCCGCTGGGGCTCTGGGCGGCTGCCTGGGGAGGAGCTGCGTGGCGAGCTGTTTGGACCCAGAGTGACCGCTTCCGAACACCGGGGGGTTGCCCGGAGGAGGAGGAGAGGCCCGGCGGGTTGCTTGGGTCTAGGAGTGACTGCATCAGAGCCACGGGCGGTTGCCAGAGGAGGAGCTGCGTGGTGAGCTGTTTGAACTCAGAGCTAGCGCTCCTGAGTGCCGGGAGGTTGCCCGGAGGAGGAGGAGGAGCGTGGCTTGTTGTTTGACCTGGGAGTGACTGCATCAGAGCTGCGGGCGGTTGCCGAAGGAGGAGCTGCGTGACGAGCTGTTTGAACTCGGAGCAGCTGCTCCAGAACACTGGTGGCCTGCCTGGAGGAGGAGAGCGGTGGGACGCTTAGTCTGGGAGTGACTGCATCAGAACCACAGGCGGTTGCCAGAGGAGGAGGCGAGTGGTGAGCTGATTGGACTAAAAGCAACCGCTCCTGAACACCGGTGGCCTGCCTGGAGAAGGAGCGTGGGACGGTAAAGTCAGAGACATAGGCACAAACAGGACTTGCCTCAGCCCGCAGCCTACTTCCCCGTTGGATGACCATTGGTCAACAAGTGGAGACACCTCTGACCACTAGCAGGGAATATACGCCACCTGAGGGTCACCACCCTAGAGAGGCAGCTTCTTCGTGGAGCTCTGCATTATCAACCTCCTCCAAGACTTCAGGCTACTGAAGGATAAGAGGGGATATACTAGCAATCTTCAGGGACATTATAAGTTGATAGAGGAAATCTGCAATATCTTAATGACCCACTGATCCCTGAACAATATGAGAAAACAAGGGAAGAAAATGCCCAAAACAAATCTAGATGTTACATCAATAAAATCCAACGACAGCATGGCAGAAGAAATGACAGAAAGGGAGTTCAGAATGTACATAATTAAAATGATCAGGGAAGCAAACGATGAGATGAAAGAGCAAATGCAGGCATTGAATGATGAGATGAAAGAGCAAATGCAGGCATTGAACGATCGCACCAATCGACAGTTAACAGAGCAAATTCAGGAAGCAAAAGATCATTTCAATAAAGAGTTAGAGATATTGAAAAAAAACCAAACAGAAATCCTTGAAATGAAGGAAACAATAAACCAAATTAAGAACTCCATAGAAAGCATAACCAATAGGATAGAACAGCTGGAAGACAGAACTTCAGATATTGAAGACAAAATATTTAACCTCGAAAACAAAGTTGAACAAACAGAGAAGATGGTGAGAAATCATGAACAGAATCTCCAAGAACTATGGGATATCATGAAAAGGCCAAATTTGAGAATTATTGGGATTGAGGAAGGCTTAGAGAAACAAACCAAAGGAATGAACAATCTATTTGAAGAAATAATATCAGAAAATTTCCCAAATCTGAAGAATGAAATGGAAAATCAAGTCCAAGAGGCTTATAGGACTCCAAATACACAAAATTACAACAGACCCACACCAAGGCACATTATAATGAAAATACCTAACATACAAAATAAAGACAGAATTTTAAAGGCTGTGAGAGAAAAGAACCAAATTACATTCAGGAGAAAGCCAATACGGATATCAGCAGATTTTTCAATCCAGACCCTAAAAGCTAGAAGGGCCTGGAACAACATTTTTCAAGCTCTGAAAGAAAATGGATGCCAACCAAGAATCTTATACCCAGCAAAACTTACCTTCAAATTTGACGATGAAATAAGATCATTCCATGATAAACAAAAGCTAAAAGAATTTACAAAAAGAAAGCCAGCATTACAGAACATTCTCAGCAAAATATTCCATGAGGAAGAGATAAAAAACAAAGAAGCAAATCAGCAAAGGGAGGAATTATCCTAAAGGAACTGTCAATAAAGGAGGAACCAAGATGTGTCAAAAATTTTAAATATGAACCAAATGACTGGGAATACAAATCATATCTCAATAATAACCCTGAATGTTAATGGCCTGAATTCATCAATCAAAAGACATAGACTGGCAGATTGGATTAAAAAGAAAGATCCAACAATATGTTGCCTGCAAGAGACTCACCTCATAGAAAGAGATACCCATAGACTAAAGGTGAAAGGATGGGGAAAAACATACCATGCACATGGGCTCAGCAAAAAAGCTGGAGTATCCATCCTCATTTCAGATAATGTGGACTTCAAGCCAATGTTAGTTAGAAGGGATAAAGAAGGACATTTCATACTGCTTAAGGGAAGCATAAATCAGCAAGATATAACAATCATAAACATCTATGCCCCAAACAGTGGCTCATCCATATATGTTAAACAAATCCTTCTCAATTTTAGAAACCAAATAGACCATAACACAATAATACTAGGTGATTTTAACACGCCTCTTTCACCACTGGACAGATCTTCCAAACAAAAATTGAACAAAGAAACCATAGATCTCAATAACACAATCAATAATTTAGACTTAACAGACATTTATAGAATATACCATCCAACCAAGAGCGAATACACTTTCTTCTCAGCAGCACATGGATCCTTCTCTAAAATAGACCATATATTATGCCACAAAGCTAATGTCAGCAAATACAAGAAGATAGAGACACTACCTTGTATTCTATCAGATCATAATGGATTGAAGTTACAAATTAATGAAAGAGTAAAAAACAGAAACTACTCCAACACCTGGAGATTAAACAATATGCTACTATATGATGAATGGATAACAGAAGATATTAGGAAGGAGATTAAAAAATTCTTAGAGGTAAACGAGAACAAAGAAACAACATATCAAAATCTCTGGGACACTATGAAAGCGGTACTTAGAGGAAGATTTATTTCATGGAGCGCATTTAATAAAAGAAGTAAAACTCAAAAAATAAATGACCTAACACTACAGCTCAAAGCCCTAGAAAAAGAAGAACAGACCAACACCAAAAGTAGTAGAAGACAGGAAATAGTTAAACTCAGAGCTGAAATCAACGAAATTGAAACGAAAGAAACAATACAAAAAATTGACAAAATAAATAGTTGGTTCTTCGAAAAAATAAACAAAATTGATAAACCTTTAGCCACACTAACAAAGAGAAGACGAGAGAAAACCCAAATCACTAAAATTCGGAATGAACAAGGAAATATCACAACAGACACGACCGAAATACAAAACATAATTAGAAGCTATTTTGAAAACCTATACTCCAACAAAATAGAGAATTTCGAAGACATCAACAGGTTTCTAGAGACATATGAATTGCCTAAACTAAACGAGAAGGACATACACAATTTAAATAGACCAATTTCAAGTAATGAAATAGAAGAAGTCATCAAAAGCCTTCCAACAAAGAAAAGTCCAGGACCAGATGGGTTCTCAGCCGAGTTCTACAAAACTTTTAAAGAAGAACTCATTCCAATACTTCTCAAAGTATTCCAGAAAATAGAAGAGGAGGGAACTCTCCCAAACTCATTCTATGAAGCCAATATTACCCTGATTCCTAAACCAGACAGAGACACATCGAGGAAAGAAAATTTCAGACCAATATCCTTAATGAACATCGACGCAAAAATTCTCAACAAAATTTTAGCAAATCGCATACAAAAACATATTAAAAAGATAGTGCACCATGATCAAGTGGGTTTCATCCCAGGGATGCAAGGTTGGTTCAACATCAGAAAATCAATAAATGTCATTCACCATATCAATAGACTTAAAGTCAAGAATCACATGATTATTTCGATAGATGCAGAAAAAGCATTTGATAAAATACAGCACCCCTTCATGCTCAAAACACTAGAAAAAATAGGGATAGTGGGAACATTCCTTAACATTGTAAAGGCCATCTATGCTAAACCCATGGCTAATATCATTCTTAATGGTGAAAAACTGAAAGCATTCCCTCTAAAAACTGGAACAAGGCAGGGATGCCCTCTTTCACCACTTCTATTCAATATCGTCCTTGAAACTCTAGCCAGAGCAATTAGACAGACCAAAGAAATTAAAGGGATACGAATAGGAAAAGAAGAACTCAAACTATCCCTATTTGCTGATGATATGATGGTATACTTAGAGGAACCAGGAAATTCCACCAGAAAACTTTTAGATCTCATAAGTGAATTCAGTAAAGTAGCGGGATATAAGATCAATGCACATAAATCGAAGGCATTTTTATATATAAGCGATGAATCTTCAGAAAGAGAAATTAGGAAAACTACCCCATTCAATATAGCTTCGAAAAAAATAAAGTATTTGGGAATCAGTCTCACAAAAGAGGTGAAAGACCTCTACAATGAGAACTACAGAACACTAAAGAAAGAAATTCAAGAAAACCTTAGAAGATGGAAAGATCTCCCATGTTCTTGGATAGGAAGAATTAATATTGTCAAAATGGCCATACTACCAAAAGTGCTATACAGATTCAATGCAATTCCAATTAAAATCCCAATGATGTACCTTACAGAAATAGAGCAAGCAATTATGAAATTCATCTGGAAGAGTAAAAAACCCAGAATAGCTAAAGCAATCCTTGGCAGAAAGAGTGAAGCAGGGGGTATCGCAATACCAGATCTTCAACTCTACTACAAAGCAATAGTAACAAAAACGGCATGGTATTGGTACCAAAATAGAAAGGTGGATCAATGGTACAGAATAGAGGACACGGACACAAACCCAAATAAATACAATTTTCTCATACTAGACAAAGGGGCCAAAAATATGCAATGGAGAAAAGATAGCCTCTTCAACAAATGGTGCTGGGAGAATTGGAAATCCATATGCAACAGAATGAAACTAAACCCATATCTCTCACCATGCACAAAACTAAACTCAAAATGGATTAAGGATCTCGGAATCAGACCAGAGACCTTGCATCTTATAGAAGAAAAAGTAGGTCCAGAGCTTCAACATGTCGGCTTAGGACCAGACTTCCTCAACAGGACTCCCATAGCACAAGAAATAAAAGCAAGAATTAATAACTGGGATAGATTCAAACTAAAAAGCTTTCTCTCAGCAAAGGAAACTATCAGCAATGCAAAGAAAGAGCCTACAGAGTGGGAGAAAATCTTTGCCAATCATACTTCAGATAGAGCGCTAATCTCCAGAATCTATAAAGAACTCAAAAAACTCTACACCAAGAATGTAAATAATCCAATTGACAAATGGGCTAAAGAAATGAATAGACACTTCACAGAAGAAGATGTACAAGCAATCAACAAACATATGGAAAAATGTTCAACATCTCTAGTAATAAGAGAAATGCAAATCAAAACCACCCTAAGATTCCATCTCACCCCAATTAGAATGGCAATTATCAAGAATACAACCAACAACAGGTGTTGGCGAGGATGTGGGGAGAAAGGTACACTCTTACATTGCTGGTGGGGCTGCAAATTAGTGCAGTCACTCTGGAAAGCAGTGTGGAGATTCCTTAGAAAACTTGGAATGGAACCACCATTTGACCCAGCTATCCCACTCCTTGGCCTATACCCAAAGGACTTAAAATCAGCATATTACAGAGATACAGCCACATCAATGTTCATAGCTGCTCAGTTCACAATAGCCAGATTGTGGAACCAACCTAGATGTCCTTCAATTGATGAATGGATAAAGAAAATGTGGTATATATATACAATGGAATATTACTCAGCCATAAAGAATGATAAAATTATGGCATTTGCAGGCAAATGGATGAAACTGGAGAATATCATGCTAAGTGAGATAAGCCAATCTCAAAAAACCAAAGGAAGAATGATATCGCTAATAAGTGGATGATGACACATAATGGGGGGTGGGAAGGGTTAGTGTTGGGATTGGAGTTGGGTTTAGGGAGGGGGGCAGGAATGGAGGAAGGAAGGACTGTATAGATGGAGGGGAAGGGTGGGAGGGGAGGGGGGAAGGGAAAAAATGGCAGAATGAATCAAACAACATTAAAAAAAAAAAAAAAAGAGAAGAGAAAAAAAATATATATATACATAACCAATAGGACATATGTATGTCTACTAATTCTGATCAATTGGGTGTCTCTTGGCTTTTGACTGGGCCACATTCAAATGCCAGGATCAGGGAAAAGGTAACAGAACACTCCCCAGTTCTAAGACACTACCTCAGCTAGAAAATCCCACACAAAGCAAAGAAGCATCGTGTTTTCAAGTTGGCAAGTTCAGTCACTGACAACATCCCGTCTTATGCAGGAGTCACATCTTTAAGAAAAGGGGGAGAAAAGAAGGAAGAACAGAAAATAAAAGGAAAGGAAAGGAAAGACAAAAAAAAAAAAAAAAAGGCAGTTTTTCTCAGCCAGGTGAGCACATTTCACTAGAACAAATTCAAAACCCATGTATACAGTTTTAAAAATGGCTGCTTCTTCCCAACCCTTAGGAATAAAAAATTGATGGACAGAATTTTCTCACTTTTTAGTTTTCTCTCCCATACATTTTCTTAAACCTTTGGTGCCTGGTACAGCTTATCTTCAAGCAAGTGCCTTTAGACAAGACAAATGGACAAACAGCAACAAATACAAATTGGAAAACCAGGAAATAGCCTTTCCTTATACTCAGCATCTTGGGCCTATCAGTTAATACTGCAGACTTAAGGATGGTCATGATTTCTACTGAGGGAACTGTACCAAGTTTGAGTGATGGAACTAAACTCAGTGATATTTTCCTCTGTTCTGTTAACAACACAATACCTTCCAGGTTCATGGAGCTGATTCCATGCTCCCTAGCCAGAACGCAGATGGTCTCCAAGAATCCTTCTAACTTGAACATCTTGTAGTTCTAAATGTGAATGAATGTGCTTTTACCAAGATGGATGTAACAGTTACAAGAACTGCACTCCTCAGTTTGCAAAGCACTTCCACTCCCCCAACTAATGTCATCCTGATGAACTGAACTACCACTTTGTAGAGACCAGAGATAAAGGACATTCCATGCTTGGGATGGAGTCAATACCACAGTCCAACAAGACTTCTTCAAGGAAGATAGAATTGTGAACTCTGGCTCTCAAGTTTCAATCTCACTATTCCTGGTTTCTGTAGCATCCAGGGTTTCCATTTCCACTCTTCTTCAGCCATTCCTGATCATGGTTCACTCTGGATCTTGCCATAACCTAGAACCTGAACACAGTTGTAGCATGTAGAAATACAGCTTCTGTCACGGCCTGCTGTCTATTCTCATACCGTCCTCCATCATGCACATCATATTTGTGCTTTGACCTATGAGAGATCATCAGGACCTTATTTTAGGCATACTGTGCAAAATATTTGCAAAGATACAAACTTGTTGTTGATATTTAGCACCATCATTAAGTGTGAGGGGAGTTTGTTTTTTCTGGAAGGTCATTGGCAGAGAGGGGCAACATCCCCTTCCTCTCCAAAAAGTTAACCTCCTCCTGGTTTCACATTTTCCCCCAGAGAGTTAGCTTGCACTTTTCTGGTTGATTTGTTACCAGAGTTTACCTACATGTACCATTCCAATTTGCCGAAAGCATTTCATTAGCCAGATAATCACAGTAACAATAATGGCATTTACCAATGATGGAGTGTTTACTATGTGACAAGGAATGTTTTAAGATAAATACAGCCATCACTTAACATAACCCTCATAAGAAATGGGATGCACAGCCTCATTTCTTCATCCATCCTGAATCCACACTTCCACTCCAGTCTCATTTTAGATGGACTGTACTTCACTGTCCCTTGGCATAGGCTTGGCTGTGTCACGGCCAATGGTATATGGGTGGAAATCAGCATGTGCTGGTTATGAGCCTGGGCTTCAAGAGGCACCACCCATTTCTGTTGACACATTTACACTACCAAGAGGAAGTTGTCACATTTAATATGTCAGTCTAAGAGGATGGAGAGTGAACTGAAGACTCATCCCTCTGCAGCATGGAACAGCTGCCTTAATGACTATAACTTAGGTCCTTGACACCAGCCGAGCTGTAATGATGAGTGAACCCAGTGAGAAGAGCGTGATGTTCCATCTATTCCTCAGACACAGGACTGAACAGTATTATTGGATGCCATTGACATTTTATAGCAATTTGTTATATAGCATTGTTGTCATGATGACTGACAGATATACCATTTTTCAAGATACATATCATTATCTCCATCTTTCATATGGGTAAGACCCACAGAGGTTAATTAAGTTTTCAAGGGTCATACACAGCCTATAAATGGCAGAGCTTCACAGATATATTCAAATATTACTTAATAGCTTGTTTGGAAGTAGGGCCAATAAATATGGTTTGATGAATGACTTCCACATCGGAGAGGAGGGGAAGAACCATTCCCCACTCAGCCATCTTCTTCTTAGATCATATTAATAATCACTGTGAGGATGACCCCAGAAACCACAACCATCTCTAATGGAACACTCCTTCTTCAGTGGCATGAAATCCACTAACACATTCATTTGCAGGTTTCAGAGTTGGGCTATGCTTCCTGACAATGTAAAAAGGTTTCAAGGTGTCTGTGGCTAGGCACTCAACGGGGCTACAAGATACATAATGTGATATGAGTACAAAACTCACCTACCATAGGGTCAGGAGGGGGATAATGAGAACAGAATATGCAGTTTGTCAACACTGCGTGTGTGTGTGTGTATGTGTGTGTGTGTGTGTGTGTGTGAATGTGTGGTACTAGGGACTGAACCTGGGACCTTGTGCACGTTAGACAAGCGCTCTATCACTGAGCCACACTCCCAGCTTGTACAATTCTCACTACCCAACTGGCAGATTTTTCACCCCTTTTCCTTTAAACTAATCCTCCCAATGCAGTAGGGTAGTTATAAATTTAAGCACATGTAAGTCAACTACAGCAAACGGCAAAGATTTTGGAGTGAAATTAATGCAACCACATTATAAATACGTCCTATTTCTGAATATTAAACTCTTAAAATAGACTGGCTAAATATATAGACAATAATGGATTGAGGCTGAGTTGGCGTTACTATAAGGCTTGGGATTTTCCATTTAATGACTTATAATTTCAATTTCCCATTTCTTCAAGACAGTAAGAGCAAACTTGCTTTATTATTCCTGATTATATGCCACCACCACACAAAAAACCTAAGCAGAAATCTAGGGAATAAAATTGGGTGTTTAACAGAGAATCCTGAAGTGGAAACTCAGCAGATCTGGAGGCAGAAAGACAGGATATAAGTTTCAAGTCAGTTGCTCTGTGACTCTGGACATTTTACTGACCTCTCTGATCCTCAGGAGAGAAAGCATTTTGTGAAATACATGTGTTAAAGCATTCAGTAAGCTGGTCACTACAAAAGTTTGCAATATTGCCACTTCACTATTGTTAATAAAGCATGGAGTTCTAAATTCTGCTTCTTACATCCTTAAATAGATAATGCACATATCAGGGGGTGAGATAGAGCATTGAAAGCAAAAGATGATGCATAATTATTTTATTATCATAGACCCCAAGATCCAAAGCCTGACTCTGTCGAATAATATCCTCTCATCCTTGAGTACAACACCAAATCCTCTCTGAGTTGTGACATTAACATGGTCATTATGGGGACAGAAGCAGACCTGGAGCCCAAACTTGTTTTTCTTCTATGATCTTAACTACTATGGAAATTGTAAGTATAATCAGGAGTAACAGAAGGCAGAGAGGCACATGGAGTGTCGGGGCTGTCCTGAACACCTGTGTGGGGGGCTAGCATGTGGTATGAGTCCCCTATGTATCTCATAAATTGTTTGCATCCCATAGCTAAATAATCCTGAATTATCTTTTTTTTTTTTTCCTTTATATTTAGCCCTAGTTAAAACTGGCTCAGCTAAGCACTCTGGATACCTCTTTTCTTCTCTGTCCCTTTCCCAGGAAGCAGCCACAAAAAACTGAGCTATAGCAGCAGAGTAGACTGGAAATCATGTCTTCACTGGAGCAGAACAAATTCCTCCTCTCATGTTTTTTGGTGAAATAATACAGATCCATCCTGGGGAGCCATCTGCACAGGGAGGCTGCATGCACGGGCAAATGGGTCTTGAAGAATGCTCTCATTTTGCTAGATGTGCACAATGAGGTAGATCAATGTGATAAAAGAAAGAGGCAGAGAGAAGGAGAGACATGAAGGCTGAGATAGAACCTTCAAACAACTTGTCTCATGGTGACCTGGGAGATCCTGATAACCCTTGAAGGGAGCTCCAGCTCCAGCTGCTCTTGATAAGGGGGATCCCAGGGTCATAAAAACCACCATCTATTTCTCTCCTCTGAGTATCATCCCCCTCTTCCTTATCCTTTATCTCTTTCCAGTCACCTCCTGATTTATATCTGCAGAAGTCAGACCACACATGCCTTAGGTTAGAGGTAGGTGTCTAGGTAGGTTTGAAGCCCTTACCAATAATGTAGATTTTACAAACACAAAGTCAGTTGGGTATTTTTCTCTCCACTCCTTACATTTTTTCAGTAATTTGGGCATCCTTAAAAGCTCAATGTGTGCTCACACTTAGGTGACCAATGAGAAAATAACACATATTCTTAGGTTATGCTCATAGAAACATAACGTTTAGGACCAAGAATGGAACTGCTCTACTCTTCATTGTTCAGAACATTCCAAGAAAATTATGTTGAGATAGTGTTACATTAACAATATTATCAGCACAGTAAAGCAGGTCTAGATATGAGAAAGTAGTCTGACATGGAAACTTGTAATAGTATCATGAGAAACAATAAAACTTTGTTAGGGAGTAGAAATTAGCTGACTTCAAGAACTGCAGTGCTAGTGCAACTTCTAACACTAATGTCTCACATTTGTCTTGCTATAGCTGATTCCCAGGCTCCACGCCACATGCATTATACAGCTTCACTAGCCCTTATGCAAAATGTTTGGAAACAAGAGTGTTTCAGATTTTGGAGTTGTTTTTTTTTTTTTTAAATATTTGCATACACTTTACTGGTTGAACATTCTTAATCTGAGAATCTTTTATCTGAAATGGTACCACATCCCAAACCTTTCAATATCATGTTGGGGCTCAAAAATTTCAAATTTCAAAGTATTAAGGATTTCAGATTTTTTAAATGAGGGGTGTTCAATTTGTATGTGTTGTAATTATAAGAGTTAATATTTTTGAGTGATTATACTGAGCCAGACACCCACTAAAGGACATTACAGTTATGATTTCATGTCACTTCTTCATCACTGCACAGAAAACACTATTTATATCTCTCTTTTAATGAAGAAAATCTGATCCTGAGAAATTAAGGATCCTGACTAAGACAGGGTTTCTCTACTTTGGCGCTACTGACATTTGGGCCTGCCTATTTCTTTGTTGTGGAGAATTATCATGACAGAGGATTACTGTGCATCACAGAAGGTTGAACAGTATCACTGGCCTCTACTCAGTTCACACTAGCAGTCCTCTCTCCAAACTGTGATGACCAAAAGTATCTCTAGATATCACCATGTGTTCCTGAAGCAGCAAAATCACATCTCAAGCTGAGATCCAATGAGTAATTACCTACATGTTGAGAGGGTAGGTTGAGATTCAAACTCAGATCCACCTGGTGGACCAGGACCATTACCTTAAGGATAAAAAAAAAAAAATAGTAATAACCATAATCATAATAGCTATCATTTCATGAATCTAATATCTAATAGAGTTTACTATTGAAAGAAGATCTTACAGAGGCAATAAGTCCCCCCAAATTAGCAGTAATCAGGCAGAGATACCACATTGCAAAATAACATTGAAGGGATTCAAACATTTGATAAAAGTAGACTAAAAGGTAGTTCAGACCATGATGACCATCATCCTATGAATTTAAAAGCTGATGCTCTTATTTTTATTCCATCTTTCTGTAGCCATAGTTTAGTAATTACAGTAATTTTGTAATCATAGAGGAAGAAAAAAATGTAATTTGTAAAGTCTTCTTCTGAGCAAAAGCCTAGTGAAGTTCAATTTGTTTTTACATGTACAGGATGGGAAGGTGCCATTCCCAGCTCCCTTTCTCTACCCCTCCAACACACACCTGGACACAAACTGTCTGGTGCAGGCCCTGGGCTCAAGAACAATCAATTCATTATCTAGTTCTAGACAGAAGAAAGCTGAGATGTGATGGAAAGTCACCAGGTGAGCAGCACACAGACAAGTCTCCACTGACTTGTGATAAGTTAACCATGCCCAAGAAATGAAGACATGGATGGGAGGGAAGCCCAGAGCCTCACACCTGACTCTTCACCAGCAAAGCATCTACCCTGGGTCATAATTGAACACAGAAGAGGAGAGCAGAGGACAGACAGGCACATCTCTAGCAAATGGAGTGTAGAATGAAAAACAAAACCAAACACACAAAAATGAAAACAAAAAAACCCACATGGATCCAAGTCAGTAGGAAACCTCCGGAAAGTCAATCACTCATGTGGCATTTCAGAGCCAGTTCTCAAAATAGCCTGAAAATGCCAAGGTACTATTGCAAGTTCGAGTTAAATTAAAGCTGGATTGAGTTGGCATGGATCCCAAAAGGAATTCTTCCATCAATGACGATTTAAGCCCTGAACTAAAATAAAGGACAAGAGAATAGGTAGAGGTTCAGTCTAGAAAATGTAGTGGAATCTTCTGTCTTGGAGATTCCATTTACAGTCAACTGCAAAACACAGGCACTGAAGCAACCTGAGGGTATTGAGTGTGGTATGTGAAAGAAGTTAGAAAGTTTTCCTAGGTAGCATATAGGAAGATGCAAAGTCAGCCCATCCAAAAGCTGATGAGTCACTTACTATGGCTGGAGTCCCTGGAGGGCTACTGCTCCTGATGATATGAGAGTGTGTGGCTCACCACAAGGCCCTTCAGTGCCAAGAGAAGCATTTGAATTTCAATCCGTATAGCAGGGTGATAGGAGCAGATTTTGATAAGGAAAGTTGGATTGTCAGAGATTTACTTAAAAAAGATCAATATGACTGTCAGTGGAGGAGGGACTCAGGGCAAAGAACAGGTAATGATAATAATGAAAAAAAAAAAAAGAGCTGAAACATATTGAGTTGCTCAGCATGTGCCAGGAACTGTGCTCGGCCATTTTACCTAAATTTTCCAATTTAATAATCTGAGCAATCAGAGGAGGTAAATACTTCAATAATTTCTTTTCTCACAGAAGAAGAAATTAAGCCTGAAATTCAAATTGTGCTTAAGGTCTCAATATTAATTATTAATGAAGTCAATATAGTAATCCAGTTCCAATTCTAGGGACGATGCTTTTATTCAAGAAGGTTTTATGAATTCAGACTAGCGAAACAAAGTATGAATCTTAACTATTGCAATATCAAGAAAAATAGAAAATAGATCTAATTAATTAGAACAAATAAAACATTTGGAAAAAAGAAAAATAGGAAAGAGAATAGCTATTAGATGTGTTAGCCTAGACAGGAATGACAGGACCTAGATATGAATTTGAGGAGACAGAGGGAATTAAAGAATGTAACCTGGTTTTGCCCCTAGGAATGACACATAACCATAAGTTGTAGGTTTAACTACACCCCAATGTATACAGAAGTTGCCTGAATGTGTCCCTCTTCAATTACAGAAGGACATCTTATCAGCGATGTTTTTCTTACCTTGATAACTTTCCTATAAACTAAATCAAACCATTGACCGCAGAAGAGGGAAAAAAACAGCTTATAACGTGAGGAATTTTCTGCATCCCACTATGAATCTCAGTGAGTTGGTGAGAGCAGGGCAGAGACCATTAGATAAGACCCCAGCCCAGATTTTGGAATGTGGGCAGGACAGAGGATTCAGACAGGCAACCATGGAGGGCACTGGTTTAATAAGCAGGGAGTTCATGCAAGACTGAACTTGAAACAGGCAATCACAAGCTATGCAAATACTTATTCACCTGTACAGTGAGCTGATCATGAATTTCTCTGTGGCTTAGACCCAGGAGGTAAGTCCAGTGCTGGCCAGGTCCCTACTCCTCCTGGACATCAGACACTTTGCCCACAATGAGCAAGTCTGAACCCCTTTTTATACTCACTCTCTCTCTCTCTCTTTTTTTTTTTTTTTTATGTGCCTGACCCTCCCTACCTCATCCTCTCTCTAGTGAGCCCTCATTCACTTCCAAGCTAATTGTCTCCATCGATGTGTGCAAACGAACCATTTATGGGAAATGCCATGGAATGTTAATTTCATTTGGAATGGGGTAATTGCAAAAAGCACTTCCATTTTTTTATTATATAGAATGAATAAGTATTGTATTAATAGTGCCATTTCCAATTATGACCACAATTGCAGGCCTGTCGTCTTCTAACTGTGGGTTATTTTTCCTGGAGCATTTTTCTGAAGTCTTCGTTTAAACCCCCACCCCCAATACCCTTCCTTGCATCATTGTAATTAAGATAATGCGGAATAATTATAAACATACATTGGAAGCTCAAATGCCAGCACAGACTATCCAATGAGTTCTGCATGCTTATTGCAATTTCTTAAGCAAAAGAGAAAAAATGTTGAAGTCACCACTGATGGATAAGAATGAAGGCTGGCAATGTCAGCAAGGAGCTGACCAGAGCAGTGCAGAAAACTTGGTCAGAGTCCATATCCATGTCACCTGGATATTGGATGTTGAGAAAAAATGTATTGACCATCTACCATATATCAGGAGCTCTATATACAGGATCTGGTTTTTCTCATCCAGGCCACTCCAGGCAGTTTTTTGGGTTGTTTTGAGATGGGGTCTCACTATGTTGCCCAGGCTGGTCTTGAACTTTGGGACTCAAGTGATCATCTATTCTCAGCTTCCCAAATACTTAGGACTCCAAGTGTATCCCACCATGCCTGGCTTGAAGTTCATTTTTTAAGACGAGTTTACAAATGAAGAAACTGAGAGGTTTAAGGGGCTAAGGAAGTTGACCAAAGTGAAGACTTTGAAAGTGTAAGTGGAGATTTAATCCTTGATTCTACTACTAGCTCATTTTTACAATTACGAACCACTGCAAGGAAAAAAAAAAAAAAAGAGTTCATTCATATGTCTTTAGGTAAAGTGGGGCTCAGATTATCCAAGCAAGTTTCAGCTTAGCTTCAAGTGGCAAGTTGCATTCAGCTCTATTTCATGTGTCTCTCATCCTCTTTAGGCCAAAAATCTCTAAGGGGTATATTCCCACAGACACAGGAGAAGACATAAAGACACTACTGTGCATACAGATATCAAGTGTTCCTTGTGCCATACCCACTAACATCTTAGCAGTCAAAGTAAGTTTCATGGTCAATCACAATATCAATGGGACAGGAAGTGTGTCCTACCTGTGGTGGTGGAGGGGTATGGCATATTTGTTGAATGATAAATTACCATACTTATCAATGGCTCTGGTTCCAACTATACTATGGAAACCATGCCATTAGAGGCCTAGTTTCTAAAATGCAGGGCTCAAGTCAAAGGTTGGTAAGCATAGTGATACAGAAGCAGTATTGAGTCATGTGATTTGGAACAAGAAAGATCATTAAAAAAAACAAGTTTAAAGAGTAATAATACTAGCCCTTCCCTAATAAGGCTGTTGGAGGGTGACTGAGATGCCACAGCAGAGTTTTTAAAAAGCAGAATGCTTCTTTATATGCTCCTGTTTTATTGCCTTGTTCTGCTTTGTTTTTTCTTCATTAAACATTAATAACATTTATTTGATTATTTTCCCCCTCAATCTATCCAAATGTAAACTAAATGAATAAAAAGACTCTCTATTTCATTAACTGTTGCACTGCTGGTGCCAATAGCATTGACTGGCATGGAGCAGGCGCTCGATAAGGATTTTTTAATAAATGAAATGCAAGATGTGAAAACCCCAGCTTATAAATATCCTGACCATGTAGCATAAAAAATCTCAACCTGTGCCCAGCTGGGTACTGTCTTGACTCTGAAGAGGGGACATTTTTTTGAGAGGTATGGTGGGGTGACGATGCTGTTGCTGATGAGTGGTGGTGTGATGTTGACACTAAAGATAATGGAAATGAAAAGTACACACAATAAAGAGATCGCTAGACTTGGAATCAAAAGGGTTGATGACATCTTTCTAGTTGTGCAACTTTGGCAGTTTTTTTAACTTCTGCAATTCTCAGAAATCTTTTCTATATGATCGGTTTAAGTATATACATTTTACCTAAATACTTCAAGTCTCTGAGATAATATGTTAGTGTCTGCCACAAAATACAGAGCTACTAGGATATGGTGATGATGATGGAGATAATGTGGCGGTGATGACCAGCATCTTCTTTTTTCTTTTTTAGGAACACATACATATTAAAAATAACTCTTATAAAGGCAGGCAGGATGCACAGGGGATTTCTTGGGAAATAGCATCGCTCTAAGCCCTACCTCTTCCTTTCTGGAGGGGCTGTGGAAGGTAACTTCGCTCTAAGCGAGTGTAGTGGGAGGGTTCTCTTAGGTCTACTTGGAGACCTTGTCTCACTGTGTTGATAAACAAAGTCAAAGGAATGCTAAGTTTTTAGGTGGGGGAGTATTAGAAACTAATACTATAATGCTACTCAAAAAATATAAATGGTGATAGGAAACACCAGTAAAGATATTTTGTGACTGCATCCCTAGGACCATTCTTGGACAGAAAACCAGTTATAACTTTCCAATACAATATTTGTAACACCTACTACTTTCTTAGCTAGCATTTTTCTACCAGAGCCAGAGATTTTGTTTTTGTTTTTAATTTAATAGATTATCACAACATAGAGATAAAAAATACTTAGCAGGGAAATGACAGAATTTGACTTGAGTCTGCATCTCCTGAGTCATTCTCCCTAATCATGAGACAATTGGTGTGTATAATTTATGATTCTAAATAGTGATTTTATTTCCTTTGGTTAAAGCTCGGATTGACCATTAACAAGTCTTACTTTTTTCCCATTAGATTAAATAGTTTTGCTATTTGTTCCCATTTTGTCATAGATTCCTGCTTCTGTAACACATATTTGCAGTGATGTGTGATGGCTTCCAGGTGAAAATAAGTTCTACATGGACAAAGACTGTGTTTGTAGAATTTAGTACTGTTCATCTGGTGACCAGCAGGGTGCCAGGCATAAAGCAGGCATTCACTCTGTGTCTAAGGAATGAATCAATGGATGGATTAACCGTTACTTTTACCCTGAGTTTCAAAGCACTTGATCTTCTTAAGTGATTTTTTGATCGGTACCCAATTGGTTCTATACATAAAGATCTGTCTTAAAATATATTTCCAACTGAAAAATCTTTTCCGTTAGGTTTTAAAATCAGTTACAGAAGCACTGGATTTTGGTGATATATGAAACTTTCGAAACCATGGTTTGCAGATAGGGAAACTGAGTCCCAGGCAGAGCGCACAACAGCTGAAGCAGGGTCAGGAGGAGAAGGCAGGGGGAAGTCATTTGCCTCCAAATCCTGTGCTCTTTTTGCTGCACTCAGCAGGCTGGAGAACCCTTTGGCCTGGGTAACTTGTTGTTTTATGGATTCACACTCCAGGGCATCACCTGGAGACACTGTCACTGGGTGTAAATGAAAAGTGAAGAGAAGCCCAGAGGAAGCCTCTGCTCTGGCATTAATGAACAAGCGGCAGAATCCCAGCCTAATGTTGCATGACGTCTGGGGAAAGATCGATAACCATCAAATCAAAACAGATCTGCAGCCTCCTAGTCTCCCCAGACCCCTACGACCCATCCCCTCCGGGCAGCCAGCGGGCCCTGAAGTGTGTTATTCACGGCTAGATTTGAGGTTGTTAATGAAACATCTCTATGAGGCATGGGCCTGAACCAAAGCTCTGAGCACAGGCACAGAGCTTCCTGAGTCTCCGCAGGAGGCATGGCCTCCATAAAACCATGTATCCGCGTGCCTTACTCCTGCAGTGAACTCCCCTGGAAGTCTCCCCTCCACCACCCTGTGTCTGATTCACAGCAGGTGTGCAGAATGACAAAGGGTTTTGGACAATGTTAATTAAACACCTTCCCTATGTTGGCACTTTGCTGAGTGTGAATACTGTCAGCATCCATGTTCCAAGATAACCTGAAGAGGTGAATGATTTCTTACTATGTCCATTTAACAGATGAAGAAACTGCCTCTCAGGAAGGCTAACTCCCCCAAGGTGAGGAGAGGGAAGATGAAGTATTTGAACACACAGTCCGACTTCACAGCTGGCACTGAAAAACACTAGGCTTCACAATCCCACTGCTCACGGGTGGTGGTGACATGATAGTTTCAGGAGGTTAAGGTCTCTTCTCAAAGCACCTTTCTTTCCCCTGTTGTTTACTGGGGCATTATTGTTCTACATAATTGTGGGATTTGTTGTTACATATTGGTACATGCAAACAATATAACAATATACTTTGTTCAACCTCATTCCCCAGTATTTCCCCTTTCCCTCTCTTCCTCCCTCCCCTCTGGTCCCTTTTCTCTACTCTCTACTGATTTCCCTTCAATTTCACAAAATCCTTCCCACTTTTCCTTTTTCCTTTCTAGCTTCCATATATATGAGAGAAAACCTATGATTTGTGACCTTCTATATTTGGCTTATGTAACTTAACATACTGTTCTCGAGTTCCATCCATTTTCCTATAATTTCATTTTTCTTCATGACTAAATAAAATTACATTTTGTAAGTATACCCTGTTTTCTTTATTCATTCATCTGTTGAGGGACATCCTAGGCTGGTCCCATAGTTGGGCTAATGTTAATGGTGCTGATATAAACATGGGTATGCATGTATAAATACAGCAAGATGACATTAATTCTTTAATATAAATACTGAAGACTGGCATAGCTATGTCATATGGTAGTTATATGCCCAGTCTTTTAAGGAACCTCCATATTTTTTTCCAGTGTGGTCGTACTAATTCACAATTCCACCAACAGTGCAAATTTGTTCCTTTTTCTCCACATCTTCTCCATCATTTATTATTTTTTGTATTCTTGATGACTGCCATTCTAACTGGTATGAGATAAAATTTCAGTGTAATTTTGATTAGCATTTCCTTAACTGCTAATAATGTTGAACATTTTTTCAAATATTTGTCAGGCATTTGTTCTTCTTTTGAGATATGTCTGTTAAATTCTTTTGCCCATTTATTAATTGGGTCTCTTGGTTTTTGGGGGCGAGGGAGGTGTTTTTCATTTTTTTATATATTCTAGATATTAATCCTCTGTCAAAAGAATATGCTCCAAAGATTTTCTCCCATTCTGGAGGGTTCTCTCTTCATGTTCTTAATAGCTTCCTTTGCTATGCAAAACCTTTTTAATTTGAAGTTTTCCCATTGATTAACTCAGCATTATTTTCCAAGTCCAAATGCCTCCTTTACACTGTCCTGTCCATTCTTTACCTCTCTGGCCATAAGCATTTATACTCACAGAGGCTAAGTGAGTACTCTGTTGAACTTGGGATTTTAGTACATGGTAATCAATATTTTCCTTCAGTCTCTACAAGGTCAATATTGCTATATTTGCTTTAGAGATCAACAAACAGAGCTGGAGGGAGAGGTCACCTTTCTTGGAGGTCACTTGGTCAGCAAGGGGCAGAGTTGGAATTCTATACAAGCCCTAGGCTCCTTTCAAAGTGCCCCAGTCTCCAGCATAACCCTGCCTAACTGTCACAGCTTAAAGTGATTCCCACATCTCTCATTCACTCTCTTCCTGCTATGTCATCATGTGTTGCCACGTGAAAGTTCTATAATCAGTTCACATTAGTAAATAATCACTTGTGCCATGAGAATTCAGGTTCCTGAGCGTGAGAACCAATGGTGTTCACTGTGCAACCCCCAAAAGCTCTCAGCCCAGTACCTTGCACACTATAGATATTTGAAGTTCCGATGCCAAAACATCATACCTTTTGTTCATACCCTTAACTCTTGAGTCTCTGGGCGAGTCATTTCATTATTCTTAAATTCTTCTCCCCATGTCTATCAAAATGGGATGAAACATCTCCCCATAAAACTGATCTAAGATTCAATATGAAAACAGATGTAAAAGGTCTAGTATAGTGTCTAAAATGTCATATCCAGTAAAAGAAGATAAAATAAAATAAAAAGTTATTATCATAGGAACATTAGTACTTGAGGAAACACATCTATTATCTAAGGTTTCCAAACCTCTGCAACACATTCATGGAGTATCAAGTATTTCTAGGATCAAATCAGGAACAAATGAACATGCTTATTAGCCCTTATAGCAAACAGTTCTTAATTTACTCAGTTAACTGTTTTCTCAATGCATAGCATTGAATCTTGTCAATAAAATTAAAATTGATGATGCTGATAATAATATCAAGCATCTACATGACATTCTGCAGCTTTAGAATGTGTTCATTCGGTAACAGTGGAATGGAAAGAGAGAAGCCAAAAACAAAGATGCAGATGTGGAATCTGAAGGGTCAAGTCATGGGGAAGAGGCCTGGACTTTGGGGTAGTTTCGCACTCGGCAAATCCTTTGGTTTTACCGTCTCTCTTCTCTCCAGTCTCACCACTTCTTACTCACCCTCCCCATCGTAGTCAATTTGATCTGTCAAAAATGCAAATGGAATCTTTTGTCTCTCCAAAGACTTTTAGTGGCCATCCACTGTCCAATGCTTGTACATGGCCCATGGCCTTCAAGAAAGACCTTCTAACCTGGTTGGTAATAGCTTCCTCATCACTTGCACCTATCCCTCCCCCTGTGAGTCACACCCAGGCAAACTCAACTTCTCATCCTTATTCCTTAGGTCCTCCCTGCCCCATCTCCCCAGCTAAAGACTCGATGTCTTTCAGATCTCCTGTCAGCTTTCTGCTACTCAGAAAAGTTCTTGATGTCCCTCTGGACTGGGCGAGTCCCTCTGTTGAATGGCCCACAGCAACATCTAAATCTCCCTCATGACAGTATCTTCTCCAGACTGCGAACTCCTGTAGAATCACAAAGACAGCCATGTCTAGGAACCCAGCACGGTGCCAGGAACATGGAATCGTGTTTGACTTTTCCCTCCCTCAGCTTCAGTTTCCTCCAAGGTGAAGCAAGCCTGACAATGGCCACTCCACCTGGCACATGGGGTGGCTGGTGTACACATAAATGTCATAGGAGTGGTGTCAAATCTCCAATCTCTCCCCACATAGTAGTGATGTTTGTTTTGAATTTAAATGTAGGAAGATGACATAAAAAGGCCAAACCAAACTAGACCAAAAGACAACTAGAAATTTTGAAGGGTAAGACTGACTAAATGAGAAAAATATCATCTGCATCATGAAAAATCTCCAAATCCTTGTCACATGAAATACACTATTCATATCTGTATCTATCTATCTATCTATCTATCTATCCATCTACCTATCTATCTGTCTATCTATCTGGTATTGATCATACTAAAATACTTTTCCTCCAAACATCTTTCCTTAATTGCTAAATTCTTGTGCATTTAAGAAGAAATGAAATCCATATAATTCTAAGTCATCTATAATCAAATCACTGAGACATTATTTAGCAATTACATTTTAATGGCCTAATGGCCAGGACATTTTGCAGTGATAAATTCCCTAACACTGTCTTCTTCTTCACTTCCTGTAACCACCTTTCCCAACACAATGCCCTACCAAGAAAAGGAGTAAAATCAAAATGCTGAAAATACTGTAAATGAAAAAAAAATCATAAACCAAGAAAAGACTTTCTAGGAGTTTGAAAAATTGCCTGGAAGCACTACTGTCTTTCTTGAACTTGATGGTTGAGTGATCAAGAAAACCATTGTGAATCAGAAAAATATCATCCACATGACAAATATTAAGCAACTTTTATATACACAGAATATACTGACCTCATTTTTAATGACCTTATATTTTAGAACACAGAGAGAAGTCAACTCTAGTAATTTAATGAGTGGCCTGCACTGAATAGGATGAGTAACAGGGGAAAGAAGAATCAGGCTGGTATCTGACACAGGCTTTAGCCTAAGAGCTATGTTTGTTAGGCACAAGGAGGATAAGAACTGATCTGTATCTCGGAAATATTATCTAGGTGGCTTGGAGGAGACAGAACTCCAGGTGGTGTTACAGGATGCCCACGGACAGTGAAGCATAATCAAGTCAGCTTCTTCCAGACTCGACTTCTTCATCTCTGAAGTGGGGTCACAGCCTTCAGATGTTACAGTCCTTGGGAGGAGCTGAGAGGGCAATGGGAGGAGCTCTGAGGATGATGGGCAGGAGTAAGGGAGGGGGAAAGAGTAAAGAGGATGGGGGAGGGGCTAAGTAGACAATGGGGTGTTGGAAGAAAATGATGGGTATGGAAACACTTCCCAAACTGAAAATGTCCTGCATGTCAAATCGCTAGGGGGGTGGGTGAGGAAGAGGATGCACTGTATTCTCTTCACTTCCACAAGGAAATGTATAATGTGACACACCCGCGGTCACAGTCCCCTGGGGTCAACTTGATGCAGAATGGAGTTCTTAACTAGGCAGGGGTGGGTGAGAAATCAGCATCCTCAACAATATAATGAGAAGTCAGAGGTCAATACTTCGTGCAGAACAGTTGTGCATGATCCTTACTGATTTCTAGGCACACGTGCCCCAAAATTGATCCTGGGACCTCAAGTTAGGAATTCCACCTTTGGCAGAAGCATCCAGTCCTGGCAACAGTACCGCCTTTCTCACTTGCCCAACTGCAACTGATATTAAAAACGTGCAGGTTCCATCTCTACCCAGCAAAACAAAGGTTGCATGAAGCAATGCTAATGTAATGTACTGTAATACTTTTAATTCTCCTACTCTATTGCTCTCTCTTATTTTATGGCAATTTGTGTTTTCATGATTTTAAATGTTGGCTATGACTCATAAATTGAATCTAAGCTGCAGTTTAAAAAGCAATGTTTAAAGAATGACAAGCATCTTTTTCAGTTGCACCTGTCAGTTAATTATTGGTGTGATCTTGGACAATACACATCCTCCCTAAGCCTCAATTTCCTCAGCTGTAAGATGGGGACAATAATGCCTCCTTTGAGAGTTGAAAGAATTAAGGTAATACCTTGGGAAATCTCAACAGACTGCTTGGCACGGAATAGGTGTTCAATAAACGGTAGTGATTATAAATAGAGGCTGCTAATGGGGGAATTAGAGCAGAGTTAAATCTTTCTAGCCTGAGGGAAAATAGAAAGGAAGAAGGAAAAAAAAAATTCTCATTCATTTTCTACCCAGGGGGTCTTTCTGTCTTCCAAATGTAGCTCTTTGCTGTGGGGAGGGGAACTTGGTCCAAATGCTTCTGTTGGCTGTGACAGGATTTATAAATAAGTAAAATGCCTTATCAAACATTTATAGTTGTGTGTGAGAATCAAAAAAAAAAAATTAAAAGAAAGAAAGAAAGGCATGTGGGCTGGGGGTTTATTTATAGTGTCTCCCTGCTTTTCCCTCTTCAGCCACAATTTCACAGCTTAGCTTTCATTTGCTCATGATTGTTCTTGGATGAACTTCACTTCTAAGCAGAGGGTATTAATTATTAAAACGGATCAGAAAAAAAAAAAAAAAAAAAAAAAAAAACAGCCCACGCTGTTCCCCCAAACAATCACAGGATGATGTAGCAGAAGGAAGTCACCAAAAAGAAGAGCTGAGAATTGCCAACACATGCTTTCAAATAGAGCCCATCCTTGGCAAAACCCACATTAAAAAACATTTCCACGGGTGCCTACTATGCAGGGTTCGGTAGCTGTGCCAGACAAGGTGGGGGGCAAGGACTGATACACAGTTTCCAATCTCTCTCCTAGTGAAGGCAGGGAGCCCCTAGCACAAGGAGGGAAGAGTCATATCAACAGCAAACTCTAGGATAAAATTGCCCTTGAACAAAGTTCTCCTTCATAGAAGTCAACCTGGTCTGAGGAAGGAGAGCAGCTTTGACCTTAGGCTGTCTTGGGTTTGATCCTCTGTTCCAGCATGTCCTGGCTCTGGGATCTTGAGCAAGCCGATCATCTCATTTTTGACACAGCTGTAATAATGGTCTCCTGGCAAAGGTTACTGTGGGTATTAAATATCAAATTTCATGTGAAATGCTACACATATAATCATTAAACAGTAAATACTTAATGGTAAGAAGACAGGGTTTGCAACACAGTAGGTGCTAAATAAATCTCCTACTTTTCCTTTGCTTGAGAGTTTCAGTTGGATTCCAAACTGCATCCCCCTTTGAGCCCCTCCAACTACACTATGCCTGTGTATCACTGACATTTTCTCTTCTCCCTTAGGTGTGCCCTCTTTATGTGACCCCTGCTTTGGTCTGCCTCCAAATCGATCAATTATTTACTCATTGATTGATACCGATCCATCACCTGCTCTGCAACAATCCTGCTGCAGGCAACGGGATTCAACGAAGGACAAGATTCCTTACCTGAATGCAGCTTTCTTCTCATGAGACAAAGATGAAACTAAGCACACCAATAGGTAAAATATAGGCTATGTCAGATGATGCTAAACACTAACAAGAAGAAGGTAGGGAGGAGAAACAAAAATCTCTGGGGAAGGTAGGTGCTATTTAAAACAGGGAGGTGAAGAGTCCTTATGGAGGAAGTAATACCCATGAGAGAACAGAACGGGTCGCTAAGCAGCCAGGTGAGTATCGAAGGGAAGAGAGTATCAACAGAGAAGCAGTCAGTGAAATGCTCTAAGGCAGGAACATGCTTAGCCTCAGCCTGTCTCTGACTTTGACCTTTGGGAAAACTGGAAGAAGCAAAGCAAAGCAATCTGAATTGTGAAAACGGCCTTGCTTTTCCCACGCACTAATATGAGCATCAGATACCTTGCCAAGTGGTACATCTCCAGTGTCCACACTGGATTCTGCAGACACATTTACAAAGAGACAGAAGGCCAGCTGTGTGTTCTGCCCACTGCTCCATGTGAGGAGGGAGGATTCTTTTGGGCTGGGCTTGACGGGATCGGGGGTGGCACCTTCAGCACCAACCTATCACTCTGAACTCCTGAGCTTTATAAGGATGAGAGCATCATCCATGGACATAGACTTTGGAATAATATCTGATGACTTTTAGGGTTTTGCTGGAAGAATTTGAATGAAATAAGGGGGAAAAAAGCAGAAAAAGAAGAAACAGGCATCAGTCTCCTCAGTCCAATTAACAGAAATGACCCCAAGTATGCAATATCTGATAAAGAGCAAGCGAGGAGGTTAGTGTCATGTCCAGAGCCTGCCTGGGCCCCTCATCTGGCTGGGTGGCTTGCTTAAACTCTCTGTGCATGGATTTTATTTAGAAAATGGAAATAATAAGAGTACTTAACTCAAAGGGTAGAAACTAGGGTTAAATGTGTTAACTTACATGAATCTTTAACCTAGTACCTTGGCTTGTAATAAACCATCATAAAAGTTAGCATTTGGGAAAGTAGATTATATATATTTTGAAAAATTATCAGTACATTCAATAACACAGATGAATTTGGCAGAAAATATGCAGAGTAAAAAGAAGCCAGACAAAAAGAGTACATCTCTAGGATCTGCATAGACAAAGAATAGGAAATACCAGAAGATGATAAGGGAAGCCAGAGGACTACTGGCCACCGATGAGTGGATACTAACTAGCAAGGTACAGAAGGAAACTTCAGAATTACTGGCAATGTTTTATCGCAAGGCTGCCTGGTATTACTCTCTGCAACAATGACATTGTCCATATTCTGGGCTGTGGGATTCAGCAGACACTGTACATACAATAGGCAAATGTGTCTATTGGGTCCTATAAATGTGTCTTGTGTAACCAAGGAACCTGGTTTTTAAGCTTAACTAATTTTAATTAATTTAAACAGCAATCATGGACACTGTATTCGGAGGAATAAAGATCCCTATTCTCAGTCTAGAGGGTGGTTTCATTATACACACACACACACACACACACACACACACATATATACACACACACACACACATATATATATATCATACACTTAAAATTTGTTTGATTCATATGAAATTCAGAAAACTTCACAATATATGGGCTACCTTTCAAAAGTTAGTAAGGAGTAGTAATTTACATGCATTGTCTCATATGTTCCTCATGAACTTGGGATAATGTAGGAAGAAACATCTCTACAGTCTCCCTATCTGTGGCTCACTGTAGCTCAGAGAGGAGGACATGATTTGCAAGTGGTCACCTAGTGGGAATGACAGTGGGTGGCGAATCCATTCAAGTTCTTCTCAAGAGTGCAAAGAAGGCAATGAAAAATGACCAGCTGAGATAATGTCATTCAACAATTCAATCACTGGAAACATCTTTTGAGCACCTGCTAAGTGACAGGTACTGTTTTAGGTGCTTGAATGGACCAGTGGACATGGGGGAAGCTCTCTCTGGCTCCCCAGGATCTTGCACTGGGAGTCTTTACTTACTTCATACTCTGGCCACCTCTTCACAGTACCTGATAGGAGGCAACTTGACCATGTGACAGATGGGTGAAAGCAGACTCAGTTATGCACTTGCCTTCATCCATGTGTGATCAGAGAGTTCAAGGTCAAATCCTGCTCCTCCCTGAGCCACCAGTCTACCCGCTCTTCTAGTCTGAGCTCTGTCTTTTATAAGGTAAGAGAAGGGATGAAAGAAGCTATCCTAGAAAAATAATGACTAAAAGAACAGCAAGCAGGATTATCAGCAATAAAGACTCACTACATGATGGTAAAAGACCAATTCCCCACAATAAAAAGCAACCCCAAACCTCCTTCACATAGCACATCAAAAACCAAAAACTACTAAAATAATAAAATCAACCATCCTAGATTTTGAATGGAAGGTTTTAGCACATCTGTCTTAGAAACAATAACAGTAATCACAAAACATAAAAGGGGCAAAAGAGTAGATAAAGAAATAAGGTCAACAAAATTAACAGATAGTATCTAATGGCTACATATGAAATCTTTTGTCCAATAATTACAAAGCATATAATATTTCTCAAGCACACAGAAACAATTTACATGAATAGCCACGTCTAAGGCTACAAATCAAGCCAAACAAATAACAAAGAATTTAATAGTATCACATCATATTCTCTGACAAAATACAATAAAATTAGTGTCAGTAATAAAAAGCTTCTTAGAAGTATGCATGGAAATGTAAAAATGCCTGAAGTAAATAATAGTTCAAAGAAAAACACAAAGACATTTGAAAAGTATTTCGAATTAAATAACAATACACACACCACATGGCAAAACTTGTTATCTAAAGATAAAGCAAGACTTAAAAAAGCAAGACTTAATAAGAAAGTTATAACACTTAATGCACGTGTTAGTAAGGAAGAATGATTAAAAATTAATAAACTAGGGATTTAACTGAAGATATTAAAAAAGAAGACAGATTTATAGTAAGGAATATAAGAAGGAAATATTTAAGATTTAAGGACATGGAAAAGAAATAATAAAGAGTATCAATAAGTCAGGAGCTAATTTTAAAATACTAATAAAATAAATATAACACTAACAAGATTAAGAGATGAGGCTCCAAACAAACCCATAAAACCCATAACTGGGATTAAAAGATAATAGGATTTAATATGTGTTTTAGTCGGTTCATATATGTACAAACACACACATGTGCATGCATACCAGTATGCTTACAGGTACTCATCACATACACACATGCATATACATTAACTGCTATCTATTTAAATAAATAACATTAAAATCAAAGATATTATGTCCATAAATATGACAATTTGGACAAAATATCAGTGATTCTCAGGAAAAGTAACCAATGCTAAAATTGACTTCAGAAGAAAAAGATAAATGAAATAGCCATATAAATAACTGAATTGGCAGTCCAAAATTACCACGTAACAAAAAGACAAACAAAAATATCAGGTGCAGACAGATTGAAGCATAATTTCTAGTAAACTTTATAAGATGGCCCCTATTTCACAAAACAGCTACACATACATATTGTTATAAATAGTAGCATGATACCCTAAGAGGAACAGCTGTATAAATCTCATGTTTAACATGTGATACAGATGCTAGAAAATGTAAGAATGATTTACTAAAGAATAGATACTATAGTGATATGCTTCACAGTCAGGTTAAAAGAGAAAAAGTACCATCTTACATGATATAGAAAGAGTATTTAATAAATTTTAATCCCTAATCATAATTTTTTTATATTTTAAATCTTGGTTTTTATTGGTGAAAACATTTTAGTGAATGTTTTTACTAAGACATTGTAAAAATATCTGTACTAATTTTCTCTCATATCTCCCTATAAGATAAATTCCATGCATATATAATTTTATCAAAATGAACTGTACTGTCATGTACAACTAAAAAGAAGAACCAAGGAAATAAATAAGATTTTTTTTGAAAAATAAAAGCTCAGCACTGCTTATTCCTTACTTGTAGAGAAATATAGTCATTCTCCTTTATCTGTGAGGTTACATTGCAAGACTCCCAGAGTATCCTGAAATCATGGATCTAAACACTCTATTATACTATTTTTTCCTGTACTTATATGCCTATGATAACATTTAATTTATAAATTAGGCACATTAAAGAATATCAATAACTAATAATAAGATAGAATAATTATAACAGCATACTGGAATAAATGTTATGTGAATGTGCAAAAAATATATATATAGTACCACAGGGACAGAATGGAAGTTTATTTGCTATCAAATGCTTATTAGCCTTTACTATTTGGTAATCTACCAAAAACATACATAAATATATAATAATAGTATTTTAGAAGTATCCCCTTAAAGTCAGATACAAGAAAACAATTGCTCTGTCATGATTTTAATTCAACACTGAATGGAAAACTCAGCCTATAAATGCATTAGGACAAGAGAATTCAAAAGCAAGTTGTACAGATTTGATAAATGACTATTAGTGAAACATCACATGAATTTTTTCACATGAAAATTAAGGAAAATATAGAGAGGCAAAAAGAAACAATAACATTTTCTAGATTTGACTCAAGATCTATGAAAAACAAGTATTTGTATACATAAGAAAGCAACAATTAAGAAATGTAATAAATGTGGAAAGATATGATTTGTAACTGCAATGGCAATGCTCCTAAGAATTAGATGTAATAAAATCACAGTGATATGTGCATAAATAAAATATTAAAATTCTATTCAGACATAAAAGAAGGCCTAAATAAGGAACTGTATTATTTCACGGATGAGAAATCTGTGTTTTGTGAATTCTGCAAATTAATCAGTAAATTCAATGTAATGTCAATCTAAACCATGGAAAGGCTGCAAGAATTTATTTTAAAATTCACATGGAAGAGTAAAGAAAGAAAAATAGCCAAGATATTTAAATAAAAAAGAATAATGACACTTTCTACCCTGTATGATAACCAACACATTATAAAAATATAATAACTAAAAGCAATGTGTCTGTAGAATAGAGATCAATAAACAGACAAGTGGAAAGGAAGAAAGAACTCAAACTGACTTTTTCAGGAACCTAGATGATGGTACTATAAATCAGTGGAGTATGGGAGGTAGAGTGGAACAGGTAGCTATCCATGAGAGAAAATAAGGATAAAAGTCTCCATGACACTATCCACAACTCCATGGTTGAAGACCCAATGTTACAAGCAAATGCTTAAGAATTTAGAAGGAAATACAAGAGCATCATTAGCACATTAGGATAGTGAAGATTTCTTCAGTCATCCACAAAAAGCATAAATTAGAAGGGAAAAAAATAGAATTTTATGGCATTAAAATGAAAATATTCAAAATTGGGAAATGAATCTCTTCATGAAATTATAATGTAAGTTATAGATTGGAAGAGGTTTTTGAATGACAAAGACCTATTTATTTTTTTAAAACATAATCATTATAAATATTTATAAAGAATCTTTACCAGTTAAAAAACAAATAAGGAAAATAACCCATCAGAAAATATGTGCAAAAGATATAATCAGAAAATTGACAGAAAAAGAAAATTTAATCTAAGAAAAGATGTTTAACCTCATTAGTAAAATCTGATATGCAAATTAAATCAGCATTGAAGTTATAATTTCATATGCTACAGATTGGCAAAATATAAATTGTCTGATATGTGTTAAGAATTTGAAAAAGTGGGAGATTTTATAACATGCTGGTGAGAATTATAAAATATAAAAATTAAAATTACAGAACAATCCTAGATATAATCATGGTTACAAAGTAAAATTTGAAACATTCAAACAGGACATGACACCAACCTTAGAGTGTAGTAAGGAATAAAATTGGTAAAGTTCAAATTCAGCCTCAGCAACTTAGCGAGGCCCAAAGCAAATTAGTGAGACCCCATCTCAAAATAAAATATAAAAAAGGACTGGGATGTGATTCAGTGTTTAAGCACCCCTGGATGCAATCCCTGGTACCAAAAAAAAAAAAAAAATGATGAAGATGATTAGATGCATAAATTAACATTCTATATGTAAAAAGATCTGATGTATACCACAAAATAGTTACATTTGTTCTAATTTGGGTACTATGTAAGAATGTCGGTATATGTTATTATATTCATTACATGGTTGCAGCAATTCATAATTCAAAATAAAACAAATTTATAAGGATTTTTTAAAGGAATTAATTGAAGAGAAAGAATAATAGATACAAGGACGTAAAGATAAAGTCACAGGAAAGATCAGCGCTCAGAATGAACACATATAAAGCCCGTTAACTTCCTAGCTCTTCAGCTTCCAGTTACGCAGGCTCGGAGCATCCCAGAAGATTTCACAAAGAGAGAAAATGGGTTATTAAAGCCAGATGGCCAAAATTTTAAAATAACCACCTGGCCAGAGAACACAGCAGTCCTGATGTTGACTCCTGAAGACAATGTTTACTCAATAATGTCCTCAACTATGTCGTCTAAGAAATTCGAGTTAATTGTAGCAGGTCCAATGATAACAACAGTACCTATGTGGGCCAAAGCACTGTTCCAGGCAGTTTATGCTTTATAACCTATTTAATATTTACCACTAGCCTTTATGTGGTATTATCCCATTTCATGGATAGGAAGCCGAGGGAACAAGAGTTAAATACTTTGTACCAATCCTATAGCTATGAAAAGAGACTCCTGGAAGAGTAGGCAGTCTGGCTCTCCACTACCCTGCATTAATGTCACCCTAGCAAAGTCAGTTGCCCAAAAGTAGCATCATGAGCTCCAAGGGAAGAGGTCCAAACATGCGGTCCGACTTTTTCAGCAATTACATTCTTGGAACAGCTAGCCCAGTGCCCCATCATTCTTGCTTACAGCTGGACACTTAGATTGTTGACTAGGCTATGGATCCTTTTCCCAAGAAACTAAAGATACTCCACATTTCAAAAATATTTTCAGGCAGAAACTCAAATATAAGACCTACATTACAAAAAAAAAAAAAAAAAAAACCCTGCTCTAACCAGGCTTATTGGTGCATGCCTGTAATCCCAGGGGCTCAGGAAACTGAGGCAGGAGGATGGAGTGTTCTAAGCCAGTCTCAGGAAAAGCAAGGCACTAAGAAACTCAACGAGACCCTGTCTCTGAATAAAATACAAAACAGGGCTGGGGATGCGGTCAAGTGGCCTCAAGTTCAATCCCTTGTACCCATCCCCTGCAAAAAAAAAAAAAAAAAAATCTTGCTCTAGAGAGCAGTGAACCAATTGCACTTTATTCAGTTATGGATCCACAGATCTGCACTGGGCTTCCTTCATTTGGGAGGCTGCAAAGGACAGTAAGAGAGAACACAACCGCCACATGGTGTGTGTTGTAGTAATTACTGTCATTGCCACATGCCACCATCTCCTGTTCTCCCAGGTCCACGGGGGTCCTCTGAATCCTCTGAGCTCCCCAAGCAGCACCTTTGAGAACAGACATCTGAACGTCACTCCAATGCTCTACACCCTCTGATGTCTTCAACCCACACTTGGAGCGAAACTCCAGCTCCTCAGGGTCACCTCCAAGGCTCTCTGTGATCTTGCCATCTCCAATCTCACCAGCTGAGTTCCTCTCTTTTTCCCACTCAACTCCATTCCCATGGTGTTCCTTGCTGTGGGGACCTGCCTCAAAGCCATGGCAGGTACGGTCCCTGGAAGAGCAATGCCTTCTTTCTTTACTCTGCACACCCCCTTCCTCCACACAACACGTTCTATGAAGGTTCCTGCGATGAATGTCCAGTGCTCCCCGGGGAATGGATGCTCCATGAGGACGAGGACTTGTCTATTTTGATGACTGCTCTCTCCCTACATCTGGAATGCACCTGACAGAGAACAGGTACTCAAGTGTCTGTCAGTGAATGAGAGGAAAGGAGGGAAGACAAAAGGGAAGTTAGTTATGATCCTGACCCCTGGACACTGCTGTAGAGAGGCCTGGGTGCCCAAACTTGACAGCCCTCAAGCCGTTAGGGACAAGAGAAGACAAGTCCAGCATGAAGCACAGGGCAAAACCAACAGCAATTTCCCCAATACCTCCCACTAACTGGCAGGCAGAGGAGGGACAAGCAAGCAAGGAATGAAATCAAGGTGCAATGTTCTGAGGCCACTGCTGGCAGGGTAGAGTGGGAGCTCTGGGGGTCTGGCCTGGCACTAGGGCCCTCACTACTCAGATCTAATTAACAAGGGCACAGAGAAGCAGCAGGCTGGGGATGGAAGCACCAGGCCACTGGCTCCACAGCATGCTCAGGGCCGAGGCCTGAACCCTTGGGCTGCGCAGAGCAATCTCAGCCCTGCGTATGTGACACAGTGCTGCAGTCAGGGCGCTCCAGGGCCCTCCACCCACAGACAGAGCTGTGTCCGCAGGAGGCTGGTCACCCAGGACTTGGGCCAATGCCTCAGCCTCTCACAGCCCCTCTTCCTTCTCTTTTCCTCTTTTACTTTCAAACAGGACAGAGGAGGCGGACACATCCTTAGAGTAGTAACACGATGACTTATATGTGCACAGCCCTTTGCTGTCTTCCTTGCACACAATTAACTCCTTGCTTATGTATTCATCCCATACGGATTGAGGACTTCGGGTGAACAGACCTAAAATTCCAGGTCTCATGGAGCTTATTCTCTTCTTCAGGAGGGATAAGACTACACATGTATATACATATTTATATAAATTATTTGTAAATATATGTACTGTGTCTCTATGTACACATTCCATATAAAATGCATACACATTATATATATTTATATATATATATGTACATATTATATATATATATATAAAACCCAACTCGGTCTCATTTCCATCTCCCATATGGTAGAACAGTCTCCAAGAGGTAAAATAGATCACTTAGGATAAGCCACTGTCCTTAACAGAAGTCCTTTCATTTATAATAATAGGAAAGGGATCCCCATTATTCTCTTGGGTCCTAAAAAAAAAAAGTCTCTCTTCTTCCCCTTCTCCCTCTCCCTCTCTCTCCCCCATCCCGTTTGACAGTGCTTGGGGATGGAACCCAGGGCCTGGTGCCGGCTAGGCATCGCTCTACCTCTAAGCCACAGCCCCCTTTGCACAATTCAGGGCCATTTCCCATGGGCTCCTGGGACTCCTGCTTCTATCCTTATCTAGCACCCTCATGGCAAGGATTCATCAGTTGCTTACTATGCACTAAACCCTGTTCTCACCTCTCACATGGGACATCTTATTTCATCTTCCAGCAATTTATAAGCTGAATGTGTTCTTATAACTGTTTCAGAGATGGGAAAACTAAGGCCCAGAGTAGTCACCTTGCCCCAGATGGGACCTGGTAAATGTCAGAGCTGAGATTCCACTTTGCACACACTCTCAAATCCTTGTTCTGTTGCAGTGACTGCCTGTTTACCTGACTCTGGACACAGCCATGACCTTGTCTGAGGTGCGCATCTGCCCATAGCCCAGTACTTCCAGCAGGGACCTGCTTTGCTGCCAGTGTTCACTTTGTAATTTAGCATTGAATAAAGGAGACCCTCCAGTCCTTTGCTTTGTTCCCCACAGCATGCAGCAGAGCAGGTGGGTTAGTCGCTAGGAGACCGACAAAGACTCTGGAGTCTGACACAGGTCCTGTCCTAGCTCTGCCACATCTTAGGTTTGGAAACAGTTGACCTCTCTGAGGTCCTATTTGTTCGGATCTGTAAAATGGGGCTTACAATGATACCACTATGAGCATTTAAGAAAGAATTCCATAACAAGTGCAAAGCAGAGTGTCTGAACCCAGAAATCAGGCTCTCAGTGTTTGCCATGAAGGTCATTAACATTCTGTCTGTTCCTTCTCTTGCCAGCTCCTCTCACTCCCTGCTCACCTTAATCAAGAGGAATTCCCTCCACGAGACTCACCTGGGGTCTGCAGACACTGAGAGGGGAGCATGACTGTGCTGGCCCAGTGGGCCCGGCACCCTCCTGCCCCCTCACACTGCCACCTTCCAGCTGTGAAATGGAGTCCCTGCTCGGCTGGGTCCCAGAGCTGTCAGGGGGCTGCCAATTTCACAGTTCACGAGGCTGCTGTTCCCCCCTGATTAATAGGGTGCCAGCAGCTATGGGCAGGGCCGTGACACCAGTCACATGGGGCTCTCTCCCCTCTGCCCATACTTCCCAAGGAAGGGAGAGCAAGTCGGCTTCATGCATATTTATGTAGGGAGAGAAATGATTTTATACTGCATGCCTTCCAAAAAAATAAATAAGATTTCACCCAGGTCCTGTGCATTTCCCTCAGTGAACTCAGCATGCTTCAGGGAAAACACACACACACACACACGCGCGCACACAGAGAATAATGAGAAGCTGAAAACACTTAAATACCATTGATCTGAGCAGGGCATCCTCACACCAAGAGTGACCTAAGAGAAACTGGAGATATTAAACCCTGGAGCTTGGACAGGGTTGTTTTAAAATAAATCCAGTTTGAACCTGTAACCCCTCGGGAATTAGAACAGATGGGTCCAAATGCAGCTGGGCACTCGAGGCCTGCCCCATCCCACCTTCTAAGTCACCGCTTTGGTTGATGCCATCCCAGTACTGGGCCATGGCGGGATTCATATCTGGGAACACAACTTCTCCTCTGCAAAAGCAAGCAGAGTCACCCACCTTGGCAACCTTCCTGATGGACCTACAAGAAAAGCCTTCGTCTCAGGCAGACATAGCTTTTCAGCCCAATTACAGAATCTCTGCAAAACGACTTCAGCTTTCTGTGCCTCAGTGTCTCCACCTGTGTGAAACAGAACTCTGGCCCAGGTTCCTGTGTGTCCTAGGCCCCGGGGTCATCAATTGGGCTGAGCTTATTCTTAGCTCAGCTTATTCTTATTCTTAGCTTATTCTTAGTTCATCAGCTTCTGATTGGGCCGGATACTGTGTGTCCTTCCGCCTCCACCTTAAACCTTCCTTCTTCAGAAAGGCCTTCTTGAATGCCCCAATAGAGGCCAAGCCTCCCTCTTCTACCCCAAAGAAGTCAGTATGTTTCCTTTCCAGCTGCTTTGTGTTAATGACCCTAGTAACTGTGTGTTGCCTTGGTTCAGGCCTCGAGTCCCAGGTCCGATGCCCCCACCAGAGGATAAGGTCTCCCAGAGCAAGTGGCATGCCAGCCGTTACCACTGCTCTCAGTATTCGGTCAACAAGTGAATGAATGAACAAACTGCTGAGTAGTTGTGAGAATTAAATAAAGCAGCATACAAAGCGCCTGATCTATTTGCAGAGGACTCTCAACATACTAAAATAAGTAACATTAATTGAGCCTTTTCTTTGTAATAAGCACTCTTCAAAGCATTGTGACATGTATTAACTCATTAATCTTCAACAGCTAGGGAATGCCTCCTCTTATTTTCCCCATCTAGAGAGGAGAACAGTGAAAGATGGGCAATGAGAGACAGGGATGTTTATTAACTTGCTTACACTTGTGATAGTGAGTATCAGTAAATTTCAGGCGTGCGCTTGGGCAGCCTCAGCCCACACTCTTAACATTCTATAGAGGGATCTTATTCCACTGCTTCACCTGCCTGCTTAGTTTTTGATGGACTTGATTATCCTCCTTGAAGGTATCTCCCAGGAGGTCTTTCTGATTTACCAGTCCCACCCATTTGCTTATGAACACCCACATCCCCCTGCCCCAAATCCATGTATGGATAATTGGGTTACAAAGCACAGCCCTTCTATCAGAAGATTCTGTACCAGCCTCTGTCTCCATTAGAAGGGGGACAACTTCACTGCCCAAGGATGTGGGGACACAGTGCAGAAATTGCTTTCTCCTCCATGGTCCTGTTGGGAGACTCCCAGACCTCAGGCCTAAACCAATCTGGCACTCAGGAGCAGCCTCCTTTCTGAGAATGGTGATCTCACCTTCTTCCAGAGATACACAAGTCAAGAACAGGCAGAGGGCGAAGCAGCTGGAAGGAGAAGGGCAACTCAGGTCACAGGCAGGCTGAAGGCAGAGCTCACTGGAGTGCCCTCTCTGCATACCACTGCTTTGTCTTCCCTGAAAGGGAGCTGCGGGTACAGCAGGCCTTCATTGCCAAGGACACAGCTGGAGCTTCACCAAGCCAAAGCAGGCAGCCTGTCTGTGGGCTGGGCGAGGCCACTTCCTGGGGTGATGAACAGCGCCAATCAGGCACACTTAACATAATTATAATGAAGTGGATGCATCTGGTCTCTGAAGGCTTCATTCACCAGGGAAATCAGGAGGAAGTGATATCTCTCTCTCTGCCAACCTCCTTGGGACACTTGCAGGAACAGTCCTGGAGCCAGGAGGCTATGGACACTGCTCTCTGCCACATACTAACCAGAGCAGAATGCTCATTTCTGATGCCCTGTCACCCCTTTGCATCATTTCTGTACAAGCAAGTGTGTGTTTCAAGCAAGGGTCTGCATGAAAGGAAGTCTCCTCTCTTCCTCCCTGGGTGTCCTAATAACCTTTCCCCGCTGGTACACATGCCATTAGCCGTGCCTACCGGGCACGTGGCACTGACTTCTGGCTCAGCTTCCATTCATCTTACTCCACATGGAGACCCACAGCCCCAGCATTCCAGTGAAAGAGAAGAAACCGAAGAGTGTAGGTTCAGACCAGCAAGGGTCCAAGTTGTTCACTATACAGATGAGAAGGGAGCTGTATGACCCAGGAAAGGGATATGATTTTCCCAAGATTATTGATATTTGTGAAATGTGGTCCCTGCACCAGACTAGTCATATATTATTGCATTTAATCCTGAAAATACCCAGAGAATCTGACAATATGATTAAGCCGGTTTCACAGATGAAAAATCTGAGACTAACAGATGAGTTAACTGTCCAAAATCAAGGCATTATGCAGGACAGTGCTCATATCCATATCTGCCCCATCCCACACCCATTGTCCCATTCCTGGCCATGTCTAGAAAATCCTACCATTATGATTGTACTTTGGTTTATAAACTAGTATCTTTAAACGTGTTGGTAAGCTAAAACTTGGTAAAATTCCCCTCTCTTTTTATATGCACTAGTGGAGTGCTAGATATTGAAAGGAATCCTGTGGTGAATGTTTTTGTAAAATAAAGAAGCGTTTACGAAAATAATCTGCCACTCTCTGATTTATCTCTTTGCTAAACTGAGCCTTTCAGGAGCCAGATTCTTTTGAAGTAAGGCACAGTGGCCCTGCTCTGAGTAGATGGACCCCTCACTGTTCTGGACAGGATAGGATACTTTGAGGGCCTGTCATTCCCACGGTTGCCTGTTAGTGAAAAGAAACTGCAGGTGCCTCATAACCCAGAGGGTTCCTTGCTGGGTGCCACAAGACTCCACCATCCAGGAAAAGCTGAAAGGACCTAGCTCCATATCTGAGCAGAGGTGGCTGCTTCAGATTAGCATGTAGATGGTGACGTGCGAGGATCTGCCCATTAGGACATTCAATATTGAGTATGACAAATTCTCTCATGGGGTGCTTGAATAGGATACACAAGAAAAGACTCAAGAGACAGGCAGAGCTTTTCTCCTGAGGAACAGAGATGAGCCAGATGTAGAGGCTGTGAGGTGGTAGAAGCCATGGGCACACCCAGGTGAGGAGGTAAAAAGAGACTCTTTTCAGATAGATGCAAAAGCAGAGCAGGGAAAGAGACACAGATGGGTGAATTCAGAGGAGCTACTGGAGACAGAACCAATGTGTCAACTCTTGTTTCATCTGAGCAATGGCTCTTTCTCCACGAAGCCTGAGATTGTTTTATGATCAGGCATGGTCCCTGCAGTTCTTCCACAGTAGAGATAACACAGTGCCAGTAAAAGGCCAGCACTTCAAGGTCATGCAGACCCAGGTGCAAATCCTGCTTCTGACAGGTGTGCGATCCTGGGCAAGTTATCGACACTCCTTCTGTTCCAGTTTTCTCATCTGAAAAAGGAGGCAATAAAAGGTACCAACCCCATCGGGATTTTTTTTTTTTTTTTGAGGATTTACTGTGTCAGTATTTATTGAGTGCTGATCTGAGAGCTTGGTCCACACAGAGGAACTAATATTACTCTGGTTACAACCAAAAATACCACTTCCCCCTAAGCTAAACTAAATAACCAATTCTTTGAATCCTGAAAAAGCTGAATTAAGACACTCTAGGCCCATCATTCATTGATTCACTTACTCATTCAATTCATCCATTCACTCAGTTACTTACCTGTTGTCTATTCTGGGCAAGGAATGTTGTAAACAAGAAGCATAAAGCATTGAACAAAACAGACAAAATCCCTGTGTGTAAAACTGCAGTCTACCAAAAGCTTCACCTCCGTAGTTGTTCAGAACTTCCATGGTCTTGTGACACTGACATCTCCATTTTACTACTGCGATAACTATGTCTTGGAGCAGGGCTTCTCAACCTCATCTGAGCACACATTTTGTCCCAGGCAATTCTTTGCTATGGGTGGGTCTCTGTGCATTGAATGGCGATCAGCAATATCCACACCCCTACCCACTAGATGCAGAAGCACCTTTAACTGCTCTGCCAAAGGTCCCCACTTAAAGTGTGTGTGTGTGTGTGTGTGTGTGTGTGTGTGTGGAGAGAGAGAGAGAGAGAGAGAGAGAGAGAGAGAGAGAGAGAGAGAGAGAGAGAGAGGGAGAGAGAGAGAGGGAGAGAGAGAGAAGGAAAGAGGGAAAGAGGGAGAGGGAGAGGGAGAGAGGCAGAAGCACTCCCTGGTTAATAACCACTAACTTGGAGAAATGAACAGACTAGTCCAAGATCTCAAAATCAGTAAACAGATAAGTCAGCTTCTAACACATATCTAGTCAGGAGAGGTTAAGAGTATCACCCTTTCAGGGCACGCAGTTTCCAGAAGTCACCAAGTGTATAAGTACTGTCTGGGTGCCATGTGGTGTACGAGGTGGGGAGAAACAGCTGAAGAGAAACTGCCAAGCTGAATCTCTCATGTGCTCCCCCCCATCCAGGCTCCAGTGCTGCCCAGAGAGGAAGCTGCCCCTCTCTCCACTTCTGTTTCCTGTCTTTGATGCTGACCCAAACAGTATGGTCCCAGGCAAGTTATAGAAGTGCTATTGCCTTAAGCATGCATTTCCCAGATGAGGAAGCATGTGTTTAAGGTTCCATAGCTTTAAAACATGAAGAAGAAAAGGCACTGAAAAAAGGCCTGACTGGGAAATGTCACAGAGCAGTGATCTCTGGGCTGCCCCTGTAAGAGCATCCACGGTTTTTCAGTTATATAGGAGCCACAAACCTGGTGGGGTTTATCTACTTGTGTGTAGGTTGGTGGCCTCTCCAGCCATGCTGGGAGGGCAGTACTGCATCTACCTGAGTAAGAAACAGTAGGTGCCCTCTACCCCAGAGCCCAGAGCCACGGAGCTGGCCCTCTGGGATCATCCTGCATTCAAAAAACCAGCATTCTTTCCTGTCCTGTGCCAGAGACAGTGGAGCAAAAGAGCCTGTCCACCACACATCCTAACCTCTCAGAGGAGATTTCCACCTTCTGAAAAATGCCTTATGGGAGGAGACACAGAACAGGAGCGTCCCAGGGTGCAAAGTGAAAAATAATGGCACTGATACATCCAGGGGAGAGGGGAAAGCTACAGTCCATCCGCCTCTTCTCTAGCAATCAAACCAGCCCCTTCTAGCCAGGCCTATATTCATTCATTCCGTCAGTCAGTCACTCATTCACTCAGTCATTCATTTTAAATATAGTTAGCAGTCTCCTACAATGTGTCAGGATCAAGTCCCAGGATAGGAAGAGAAAAAAGTATCCATTCTGGAGCACTGTGGTTGAAACACTAAGGGGCATGGCCTTGAAAGTTAGAAAAGTCTGTATTAGAGCCACCACTACCCCTGCCTCCACACTCCAGGATCGACTTGCTGTGTAACCTCGGGTAAATATTTCTCTCTCTGGGCTGCTTTCTGAGTACAATCAACACTTCAAAAAAGGAAGGGAGGAAGAAAGAACAATAAGCGTTTCGACTTGACGATTCAAAGCACTGTGCCATTTTATATACCTGATCTTCTTAAATTGCAAGAGGATTCAGCAGAATGAAATCTATATTAGAGGGAAGGAGACTTAGTCTCTGAGGTATTTGGAACTGGCTCCAGTTTTCAAATTTGGTGCATTGAACAGATGAAACTGGACTTGCTGACTACTTTCAACTCTGCTGTCAAACTTCTCGAAGGTCTCTGGGCCTCTGATCTGCCAGAGTTCTGGCTGGTTGGAAACACAAAAAACAAGGAGTTGGAGAGAAGAGGTCGTCCACATATTCTGGAAAGGCCTGGAACTCCTAAGCCCTTCCACTCCTGTATGACAACACAGAAGGTGATCTATTGTTCCTAACTTCTTCCCTGTCCCCATTGCTCAGACTGACCAACCTTAAGGACTGTTTCAATTTCTCCTTGCTCTGAGACAAGTCCAGAGTTCAAGAGCCCTCAGGGGTCAGTTAAGAAAGTGGACAGTAGATGCTCATGATGAACCAGAGAGAGCAGCCTTTCCAAGGGACATGCCACTACTCAGCTCCTGTTAATGCTAAAAGGAACAGAAAAGAAGCATAGGGTCCCTGGATCCTTCAATCATCAAGTAGAAGGGAAATGCAGATTTTGATTTTCCTCTCCTCTAGTTGATGATTTATAAATACTCACAACTTAATTTGAATGTTTAAAATATATCCTATAAACAAGCAAGCAAACAAAAGAAAACCCCAGCTATATCCAGAGGGTGAATTCTACCCATGAGATTCCAGGGTGCAACCTCTATTCTCTGAACTCTTCATTCTGGTCTCTCCCTTCCCAATGTCAAGTCCATATTTAAATCCTTTCTTCCCATTTTGGCCCAAATTTCTTACCACATTTGTAAGAAATCGATCAATGCTAATAACGGTCCTCATCTCACTAAAAGTGAAAGTCAATGCCCTAGCCTTCAGGCTCTATAAGTCCTTCTTTCCAATGCCCTGTGACCCAATTTATTTTAGTACTCTCTCCCTGAGTGCTGCTTCCTACTCCTTAACTGCTCAACACAGTGCCTTTGCACCTGCTATCCCTCTGCCTCAAAGCTCTTTCCTCTTATATTCAAATTACGTACTTCTTCGTATATAATATTTCAGTCCTCAAACGCCCCGCCTCATCGTGATGACCTTTTTGCAGAAAAGTCCCTTCTTTGTTTTACTTCTCCCCCATTATGAGTGTCATCATTGGATTTTGCATATGTATTTTAATCTTGTTCATTTCTTTATTGTCTTTCTGCATTAGAAAGGATGCCCTATAGAAACAGATGGGCATGCATTTTCTTCAGTGTGCTAAAGAGTTCCCAGCACACAGTAGGTACTTTACTACTGTATGTTGATTTAATGAATGAAGAAGTGGATTTCTTATTTGACAAGTGTGTGTGGAGATATCGTGAAAAAGGACACCGAGCTAAATATGTATCAAGAACTTTAAAACATTCAGACCGTTTGACACCATAATTCCACTCCTGGGAATATACCCTGAGGATATAATACAGGATGGTGAAAAACAAATTTAAGCCCAAACATGGTTTTTGCTGTTGAATACAAAATAGCAAAGAGAAAAAAAATGTGCATCAATAAATAAAATATGAGGCAGTCATAAGACAGAATTTTAAACATATTGAAATACATATAATATTAAGTCAAAAGGCATGATAAAAACCAATTAACAGGTAAAAGAAAAGACAGGGGAAAATAATAAAAAGTTACTATGGTTGATAGGCATTCTGGGAAAAAATGTTAATGCTTTTCTTTATTTTTAAGTTTCCCATAGTGAGCACATGTAACTTGTATAATTAGAAAATATTAGGAAAAATCAGGACTGGCCATAATTGTGGGTAATGGTGTTGGTCTACTGTATTCCCAAGGTGGGTAGCCATGTGGAAACACAGGCAGGTGGTCCCTGGGAGGAGCCTCTGAGGAGAGCTGCTGTCCTGGACTCTGACAGTCAGTCTCACTGGGTGGTTTCCAGCCCTTTCAGGGGTAGGCCAAGGCAAAGGTACAAAGTCGCCTGACTGTTGGGAAATTACTCCAGCTCTGATCAATCAGGAGACAGTCTCTTCAGCCCCTGGCATTTATCAGACCTCCTTCACCCCCATCTGTCACTGTATGGTGGGGCTGCCTTGCTGGGCACAGTCTAATCAAGTCAGCATGCCCTGAGGGTCCCCAGAGATAAAGAGGAGGGGGCTCAGAGGGAGCAGGGAGAAAGGAGAGCTAGGAAGATGGGAAGAGGATCCCCAAGGAGGAGGGAAGAGCAAATGTTCAGAGAACACCCGTTTGTTTTGCTATCGTGGCAATTAATGCTGAGAAGTGACATTTTAAGGGGCTCTGGTGACAGCTTTGGTGACATTCCTGTTTGTGATTCCATGACAAATCTCTGTCTATATCTTATTTTAGAGAGTGTGGAGACAGCTTGGAGGATGACTGCCTGAGATGCCAAGCTCCTATCTGTTTGAGGCAGGGCTTCTCTGTTGCCTGAGCCTGGGCATTTAGACCCAGGGTCAAGGTCAGGAGGAGGAGCCAATGAAGAAAAGCCATGGAGACAGGGTCTGGTCTTAAGATATTCACTCCATCCTGAGATCAACTGAAGCGAAAATGAGCACCATGCCATGCTACATGTGGCATTTGCATTGCCCATCAGTTGGGGAAGAAAAGAGGGAAAAAAAAAAAAAAAGAAAAGAAAGAATATTCAAATCTGAAAACTTTCCAGGCTGGTTCGTTCTAAGGACTCTATTTTCAAACACACAACTTGCCTCCTTTCTTCCCTAATAAGTGCTGAGAAGAAAGTGGAATGGAAACAGATTAAACTCCAATTTTACAATCTGAGACTTAGAAGGGATTACTTAAATGGTGTCTAATCTCCAATCCTGCTACACCAGCCTTGACAAATGGCTCCGAAGTTTGGTTTGCATCCTTCCAAGAGGAGGAGATTAAGATCTTTAAGATTCCAAAGGGGAGGTGTGGGAGAACAAGGTAGGTGTAACAAGTTGTTTGCCAAATGGAAGGATATTTCAGGTGTAAAAACAGTGTAGCAAAACAAAGAGAATAGTGAATCTAAACTCAGATTGGGGATACCAGGACAACACCATCAAATTCTGTGCCTCACAGGTGAGTGACTCAGTTTCTCCAAGCTGAAGCTAAGTTCCTTATCTCCCAAAAGGGTTCAGTGACCCAAGAGTTTGCATTCATGAAGACATTATATAAATGTTTAGAGCTATATAAAATAAAACATCCATTGTTTCTAAACTGTGAGCTCTAGGGGAAGACTACTTCCTATTTTGCTTTGCCTATCTACATTAAACACATAGTAGGTGCTCGTAAACATTGTTAAGTAAATGAACGGACTTATGAATGAATGCGTGAGGAACAAGAGGGAAGTGTATCCAAGGAGAAGACACAGAGCACAGGCCAGGCTGTTTCTCTCAATGGACGGCCACCGACTGTGGAGACAGCTGATGAGGGAGACAGAGGGCACAGTTCCAAGCCTGAGGGGCATTTTACAATGCAGAACTCAAAAGTGGTTTGAAGGAGGAGAGCAGAGTGGCAGTTTAGTGTAAGAATGCCAGACCGGTTCAGTGTTAAGAAAGTTGTTTCCTGGGGCTGGGGAGATAGCTCATTTGGTAGAGTGCTTACCTTGTAAGCACAAGGCCCCAGGTTCGATCCCCAGCACCACAAAAACAAAAAAAAAAAGTTGTTTCTGCTCTTTCCTCCTTTATATGCTGGAGAATCTGTCTTTCAGAAGCAGCTCACTGAACCAGTTTGATGCTCTGGTTCAAGCACTTCTGCCCATTCTTCCTTCCGACTGCTCCCAGCATGGCCCTGGCAGTGCCCTGGAGACACGGTCAGAGTAAGAAATGCCTTTAGGGAAGAAGTGTCCCAGGCTCTCTGTCAACCCCCAGCAGGCCTGCAGGACAGGTAGGAGGGGTGTGCTTTAAGAATGGGTGGTGTTGCCCATGCAGGGGGCAGAGGGCAAGGGATTTGAGGGGTGAGACTTGAGTTCCCTAAGACAATAAGATAAAGGAGGGTCCCTCCAGAGGGCAAGCTGAGCAGTTTCAAGAGAAGATGCAGAGATGACAGGACCAATGGGAGACAGTCACCGATGGGCTGGCCACAGGGATGGCAGGCGTTAGACACGAGACCCGTCCTGGGCCTTGCTGCCTCGGGCACCATGCCACCTTCTCTACCAGCCCTTTACTCTGAGGCTTGGGAATTATCTTCTCCCTTCAGGTCTCTGGACACAGAGCTCTGCCAGTGGCCAGGGTCTGTCCCCACCATGAGTCTGCTGGCACACTATTAACCTTTCTGAGGGGAAGATGTAAGGCTCAGGTTATCTTCCACTCACATACTGTGAAATCAATCCACTGGTTCACGCCAGTCTCAGCAATGCAGCATAAGACGACAGAAGACATCAGAGCATGCCGCGCGCAATAAGGAAACGTACTCCTGCTAAACTTCCTGTTGAGACATTCAAACACATACATCACACACGGGGGCACAGTGTAACACATTTCGTATTGTGGCTGGTATTCAACATTTTGGACAAACAGACTAAGCTGGCTAGCAATACACCATATCCTACCTTTCCTGCTTAAGTAATTGGCAGGATTAATGCAGGTTGTACTATCTCCAGAACATGCCTGGGACTGGGAACTAGACAAAGCCAGATTCCCATGGTGGCTCCATTACTTGTAACTATACACTTTGAGATAATTTCTAAATTTTAATGAGGATATCTTCTTTATCAGATGGATGGGAGGATTTCACAAATGACTGATTTGAAAATACTAACAAGATATGTCCAGTGCAAAGAAAGTGTAAGACGTTCATACCAAAGTTACTAGCCAGTGGAATGACAAAACACATCCATTTATGAACTCATTCTTTTGCCCATTTCTCCAGTCCTACCCAACACATGCTTAGTAATGCCCATTAAGTACCAGACACTGTATGAGGTAGGGAACAAGACTGACAGACTCATTCATTGAGCTGATGGAAATCTCAGCCTAGTAAGAAAATTGAATTATCTAATAAATAAATCCAAATAATAAAAAGCACAATTAAGAAAACACATAGAAAAGTTGGCAGTAGACAAAAGAGGAGAACTCACCTAGAGACAAGAAGAGGCGATATTCAAGACTCACCTAGAGTCTGAGGAGGTGATATTCAAGCTTAGATCAGAATGATGAGGAATCAGTCACACCATGAGGGACTGGAGAAGGAAAGAGAAGGACTTTTCTGGGCAAAGTATTTGGGCATATGCAAAGGGCCTGTGGTGGAAGGAGCTTAGCAAATTCAAAGAACTGAGAGGAGGCCACTGTGGTTGGAGTATAGAGGGTAAGAGTCAAAGAGTAAGAAGAGCTCTCAGTGGTAAAGCGTTGGCCTTGCATGTGTGAGGTGCTGTGTTTGGTCTTGAGTACCACATAAAAAATAAAATAAAATAAATAAAGGTACTATGTCATCTATAGCTAAAAAGAATTTTAAAAAAATAGCAAGAAGAGCTCTGGCATGCTTCTACATGGGCTGTTCTGATCACCCCATTGCAACAACAGCTGCTAGGTTGAGATGGACGGGGAGGCTAGGCAAGGAAGCAGCAAGACCAATAAGGAATAATGGAAGGTGAGGTGACGCTTCGGTGGGGACACCAGCCAAAGTCTGCAGCTTGAAGGGGGGGGTGGCATGGGGGCCAAGAGCCTCCATGTGAGGAAGCAAGAACGCCACCACAATAAGGCCTTGCACGAGGTGCTGACTAAGAAAGGGCTCTGAAAATTCGCAAAGCATGACACAAAGATGACATTTATCTGACAGTTACTGGAGTGTCAGAAGGTAAGCTGGAAACTGCTTCTGGCATTCCACGGTCAGGTACGACTAATTAGAACAAATTAAAAAAATTTTTTTTTTTTAAAACAGCTTCTTGGTTTCTGACATTCTCGGGATCTGCAGTCACCAAACATGGGTTCCCTGCACTCCTGGGGATGCTGGGAACACAGCACACCACGGACTCTCCCAGGCAAAGTCCCTGCTGCCAACTTAGAAACCAGAATTCCTGTGTGGCGGCTTGCCCCTGCAGAGAATGGATGTTAACCTCCTGTGTTTCTTCTCGCCAGCTTCGTGGGTGGAGCAAGCCCAGGGCACCGTGCTGTACCTCTCCCTGGAATTTCAAGGGCTCTGTGCCTTCCCAAGGTCAGGACCCTCAGTGTGGAGCGGTGTGTTCTGACCCGGCCCTGATCCTCGGAGCGACAGCTCTCCCGCTTCAGTTTCCACCTGTTCAGCCACCTCCAGCCGTGTGACCTTGGACATGTTGCCAGCCCCCTCTCTTTTCCGGCTCCTCCTCTGAGGAGTGGGAACAATACTCACACATTTCTCATAGGTTTGCTGTGAGGTGTAAATGAAATATTTCAAGGACAGTCCCAGAAGAGTAGTGACAGTGTGGCAGCAGCTCCCAGTCCAACCTCCCCATCCATCTTCCACTCAGGTTGATCACCATGGCTTAATGAGAGAATGTATAGGGCAGCAATGGGACCCGTGCTGGCACTCATTGAAAGCCCCCTGCCCCACCCTCTCAGCAAGCATCCCATTTATCCTGAGACTTCCTGGACCGTGACCCTGAGCCCAGATAAGGTTCAGCCCGCTGATCCTATGTGGGAAAGACTGGCACCTCCCGTCCATCCCTGTGGGCCACTATCTCCTTCCTCCTCCTAGGTCCTGAACTGAGTAAGAAAGTAGAGTAAAACCTTCTTTCTGCATCCCTTCACCAAAAGAAACATTTAGTGTAGCCAACAAGGATGATTTTTGACAGACAAAAGGCATTTGAACCAATGGTAATTTAATTAATTTTTTTTTAAAAGAGAAAATGACAAAAATGAAACACTGGCAACTATATGAATAAGACCAAGAGGGGCCACGAAAATGTAGGCGCAATAGATGTGCTGGGGCAGGGGCTGCTGGGGTGACTCTGTGGAGGGGCATGTGTAGAGCCCCTTGAGTAATACCGTAGTATTTACTGAGATCACACCTGGGTGTCCCCTTTGGGCTTTGAGGAACACACCTGTCCTACAGAAATAGTCTCAACACAGGAACTAACTATGTAGCTGGCCCCCTAACTAGCTATATGGACGAAGATGCCCTGATTTCTTGAAGGTGCAGAAAGTTAGGATAATAAAGTCAGCTTTGGTATTCTGGGTGGTTCACATGATGGGCTCCTGTACAGCCATCAAAGGAATAAGGTAGGAACGTGTGGCTGACGAGGAAACACCCTGTTCAAACATTGTTTTGTGAAATATCAAAGAGCTACAGATCTATGTGGGTGAGATCAACTCATTAGTACACACCGGAAGCAAACACACACATGCCGTTTATTGTGTAATGTACATGCTGGGAAATGCTGGGAGAATATAATTTAAACTTATCAAGGATGAGTTTTTGGGTCCTATCATAGAACAAGACAGACAGGGTAGAACTTTGAGCTGTTCCTTTGTTAGTTCAGACTTCTTTTTTTTTTTATTTCTCTTTCTTTCCTTCCTTTCTTCCTTCCTATTCTTTCTGCCTTCCATTATAAATAGCATGCATTTCTTTCCTAATAATAAAACATAATTACAAAACCCTAACATCCATTCATCCATCTTCTATCCCAATCCTCAGCAAAATGACAAATTTGTTCTTTTAATTTCTTCATGCCTCCATGCATACTATTCAGGGAAGGGAAACATACATTTAAGGAGTGATAAAGAGAATCATAATAACATGCACTGAGCTTCTGTGATGTGTCAGAAGTAGTGCTGAGCATTTATGCATTTACACAGGTAAATTCTCAGCAACTTGTGGAGGTGACATGGGGGGGTGACATTCAAAACACCTGAAAACTTCTAAGTTGCAGGCTCTAAACAGCCAGAGAAGATGCCAGCCAGTAGCATCCTAAAGCCACTCAGAGTGGGGCAGTGGGAAGTTCAGGAGAGCCTTGGGGAGGCACTGTCTGCTGTGCAGGCAGCAGGAGGGCATGGCAGGGCTCAGGGCACAGAACTACTTCTCCACTGGCACCAGAGCGAGTTTCCATGTTTAACAAAGGATGCAGCCATGCTGGTGTGTATCAGTTCAACGTCAGCCCTGCTCAGTACAATACCCTGGAGGCCTGGAACTCCAGGCAGTTGTCACTTTGTAATGAAACTTTCTCCCTCCGGTCTCCAGAGTATATCCTCTAATATCTGCAGGTCTGAACCAAAAAGCAGGTTGATAGAACCCAAGTAGGATGAAGCAGTTTGAATCTCAAAGCAAAAGCTAAGTATGAAACGTGCTGTGAGAGTAACCCTCAGTGATACAATTTCAAAACTGTGGGATCACTATTTTTTTCACTTCTGTTATGGTTTAGATGTGGTGTCCCCTGAAAGCTCATGTGTGAGACAAGGCAAGAAGGTTTGGAGGAGAAATGACTGGGTCATAGTCTTAACCTAATCAGTGAATTAACTCCTGATGGGACTAACAGAGTGGTGACTGGAGGCAGGTTGGGGTGTGGTTGGAGGAGGTGGTTCCCTGGGGGTGTGGCCATGGGGTATATATTTTGAACCTGGATTGTGGATTCTCTTTCTCTGCTTCCTGATCACCATGTGAGCTGCTTCTCTCTGCCACATTCTTCTGCCATCTTGTTTCGGCCTCCCTTGGAGCCCTGAGTAATGAAGCCACAGTCTATGGACAGAGACCTCTGAATCCTTTCCTCCTTTACAGTTGTTCTGGTTGGGTCTTTGAGTTGCAATAGCAACAAAGCTGCTATTCCAGATCATTATTTTTTTTAATTATACATATTTATGGATTACTGTGTGATTTCTTGATACATATATCATAAATACATATATAAATATACACTACAATGCATATACACATATACAATGCATAATGATAAACCATGGCAATTTACATTTCTATCTTCTTAAACATTTATCATTTCTTTGTGCTGCTGCTATGGTTTGGATCCCTAAGGTCCTCCAAAGTTCATGTGTTGGAAGCATGGTCCCGTGCAGCAAGGTGCCAGAGTGAGTCTTTTAGAGAATGATTAGGTCATGGGAGCTCTGACGTCATCAGTAGATTAATCCATTTGACTAATCCATTTATGGCTGAATGGACTACTGGGAAGTGGGACCTGGGTGGAGGAAGCTGGTCACTGGGGGTGTACGTTGGAAGGTTTCTCTTCCTCAAGTCCCTTCCTCTCCTCTCTGCTCCCCAGACACCAGGAGCTGAGCAGATTTCTTCCACCAAATCCTGGCACCATGATGTTCTTCCCTGGAGGCAGCTGACCAGGCACTGAACCTCTGAAACCATGAGCCAGAATAAACCTTTCCTCCACTAAGTTGTTCTTGTCAGGTGTTTTGGTCCCGGTGATGAAAAGCTGACTAGCACAGTTGGTAATCTTTGAATTCTTCGTGTTCTTTATAAAACATATAATAAATTCTTGTGAACTACAGTCATCCTGCTGTGCTGCAGAACACTGGCCCCCATTGCTCCTATTTAATTGTATTTTGGTATTTATTTTCTATGGCAGCCCAGACTCTGAATACCTGCTCACACTTTGCAACACTTGTGGCTATGCCCAGGTCACCCCGTAAAAGAGAGAGCCTCGAGATTCTCTCCTGGAGGCCACTGGAGGCGACAGAGCGCAGGCCTGATCTGAGCTGCTGCTGTCAGATCCCAAGCTGCAGGAAAGCCAGCAGCGAGCAGCCACCACAGACAAGGCAACCAGTCTCCTATCTGCAGTCAAAAAGTCTGTCCTGCACTTCCAGGTTCTTCTCCTGCTGCTCTGACTGGGGCCCACTCAAAGGACTGTGAAAAGGATTATTTTGGAGAGATGAACACAGGTGAGATGAAGACACATAGACACCGAGTGGCTTAGAGAGCTGTCCAGGTCACAGAGCCTGTGAAATGAGGAGTGGAACTCCAGTCTGAATCCACTTCCCTGCACATCCAGCTGCCTATTCTTCTGCATCCACCACTCATGCTCTTTCAATAACTTCTGCTTGGAGTTGCTCAATACTGGTGTTGAGATTTCAGAGGATGAGAATCTGGCTTTGTCATTGTTTGAAAGGAGTTCTTCTCGAAAGAAAACACAAGCGAGTCTTCTTGAAGCCGTGGTGCCATAGTAGGTCTGAGAGTGTGCAGACTCCAGGGCATTCCTTCTAGGAGAGGGGCCCAAGAGCCTCTTCCCCACTTCCCAGGAGTCAGTCGGCACATTCTTGGGATCCAGCACACTTCTGTCCCCTTGTGTTGTCCCTGTCTCAACAGTGAGGCACCTACCCCCATCATTGAGATTACAGAGTTTGCAGACAGCTGAAATGTTTAGAACCTGAAATGGCAAATGTCTTGCTAATATTTTACTTACTTCCAAAATGCTGTTTCTAAAATGTTTCTTATTCACAGGTTTTGCTTAGAATGATCCTTGATGATCATCCATAAAGTACCTTAACTTGATTTCTATGACTTCTCTACACACACGTGGGCCTCCAAGTCCTGGGTTCACTTGTCACCAGAGTGCCAAGAGCTTTGTTCTCAACTGTTGATGGAGTTCAGCTTAAATTTTCCATTATGCAATTTTCTTCTTTTCACAGTCTGCTTTGATAGTACTAGCACATAGAGTTGTTTAGTTATTTTATCCTCTTCACTCCCAAGCAGAGTTAAAGAAAAGAAATGTGAAAAATATGCAGATTTGTTGGTATGTTAATATTCTAAGACAATTCAAAAAAGACTTGAACTGGAAAAAAAAAAAAAGGAAATGCAGGTCTGAGCCAGACATGGCGGTACATGGTGCACGTCTGCAGTCCCAGTGGCTCTGGAGGCTGAAGCAGGAGGATCACAAGTTCAAAGCCAGCCTCAGCAACTTAGTGAGGCCCTAAGAAACTTAGTGAGGCCCTGTTTCAAGATAAAAAATTTAAAAGCCTAGGGATGTGGCTCAGTGGTTAAGTGCCTCTGGTTCAATCCCTGGTAAGCCCCGCTTCCCAAACAAGAAGCACAGGCCTTGGGAGGCACCAACCTCCAATGAAATTGGCCATTACCCTGATGCCATACAGCCCATTCTGACCCCACATGATAGACTCTTGTCTAGAATCAATGTTCTTTTTGGTCAGAAGTTTGGATAGTGGCACCATGGATCTGGGTTCTTGGGTTAGCTCTGTGACATCTTCACTGTGGCAGGGAGAGAGCCATGGCCTGTCTTCAAGCTTTGGCTTGTTTCCTAGCCCTCCTCCCTACACTGTGTCTCCCAGGAGGGCTCACATAAAGTTCCTGCGGGCAGAGGTTCTGTGTTCCTCACCTCTATCAGTCGGCCGTGGTGTCTGGCACAGTGTAACCACTTTGGAGACTAAGGGTATGAATGGCAGAAGCAGCGGAGTGTATGGAACGTTAGCTGCACACTCTGTACTTGACTCGTGTTATCTCATTTAAGCTTCCCAACTGCACTGCCAGGCATACCCTTTGATGAGAGAAGAAAGTCTGACCTGCCCAAGGTCACAGAGCTGGTCATATTGACTGAGAAACTCCCCCTCTGCACTGTTCCACCTCCTTGGCCTTTCTGCCTGTGGAGCGCAGACTCTATCACCGTATGTGTTTCCTCCTCACTTGGGAAACAAAGGCAGGCAGTGAGGGAAGAGGGAGGGTGGGAGCAAGGAGGACAGTCAAACTAGAAGGTGTGTGCTGTGTGTAGGGGTAGGGAAGAAGAGAGGCATGAAAATTTGCTGCGTTAGCTGCATCTTGGCACCTTTCCTTGGTGGTGGTCAGTGATCCTTCCTGAGTTTTCATCTTCAACCCTTCTACTCTTGTCCAAGTTCTGGTCATTGCTATTAATGGCCTCTGCTGGCCCTTTGAAGTCTAGCATCTCTAGACTCGAGGACAGAAAGACTGCTTAAAACCTGGAACGGTGCACTCTGTCCTCTAATGGGTGCTTGGGTTTATCTTGATTGACTGACTGACTGATCAGTTCTTTCAATCATCCATCAACAGCTATTTTTAGAGTGTCTACTACTAAATGTCAGTCACTGTGCCAGATGTTGGTGAAACAAAGATCTAGGATAGTGTATTTGCTCTGGAAGATCTCCAAAGGTAGTCTAAGGGGCAGAAAGAGAAACTGGCTATTTTTGTAAAGTGTGGTAAGTTCAAAGTCAATAGATGCATAACATCAACAGAAGCATCAAAAAAAGCATAATGTCTGGCAGAGAGAGGTGAAGAGTCCATGGCAGCTAGAATCTGAGGAGAGACTGGACAGGAATGTTGTAGCTGGATTAAGCAGAATCTCAGAAGTGCAACTGAGACTTACGGCTGGTGGTCTATAAACACCATCCTTGGGAGTTCAGCACTTACCATGAGCCAGGCTTGGGCTAGGTGTTTTTCACATATTTTATATCTAATTCACACGTTAGGTATTTAGTGAGGAAAGTAAGGCTTAGGAGCTCAAATTGCCATTCTCCAAAGATCACATTGTAAGTAAAGGAGGCAGGATTTCAACCCAGGTGGACACGACTCAAATCTATGCTCTCGTCCACTACAAGAGTCAATATCCTACCTGAATTTACTTTTTTCATAAACATCTCTGTTCTAAGCAGTCCACACTGTTTCTGTTTGCACATGGAGTTTCCTGAAAAGATGAACCCAAGAGAGAACCCTCGGAGCAGAGAGGAATGCAGAGTCCAGAGTTCTAGGGCTGGGACCAAGCAAAAGAGGGTGCTTCTAGGCTCACAAGACAAGGGGGGCAATGCTTCAGTGGCATTTCCAGGTCAAACCTGGAACTCATCACCACCACCAGCTTCACAAAGATGATAAACAGAAAAAGCCAACCTGTGTCTTGGTAGCATTTGTCGAAAAGAAAATATCCCAGTTCCACCTGTAAGCAAGCTGGAGCCACAGTTACTTAGTAAAAACAAATAAAAACACATCCTGTGCTTATGTCCAAATAATCATCTGTCCCTGAACAGGACAAAGGAAATGGGTCTTTGCAACATGGATAATAAAGAGTGAGCAGTGTTAGTCATCAAAAATTCCAACATGAGCCAGAAACAGCTGCACAAAACAAAGGTGACCTGAGGCTCAGCAGCAGCAGCTGACATCTGACTAGAGGGAGGTCCAAGTCCTATTTTGCTCAGCACTAGAGTGTTCCCACCTAGATGAGAAAATATGTCAGCTCAGGCACTAGGCTCCAGGATGGGAACACTGAGGATCTCCTTCTAGAGGATGGTGGCCAGGATGGGCAAATGTCACAGAAGAACCTGGGGATGCTCACTGACGTTGATTTACAGAAATTACATGGTGACTCTTCTGTTGTCAGAGTTTCCAAGAACTGCCCTGGAGAAGAAAGATCAGATTCTCTTTCTTTACAGTCAGAGAGGATCAAGGACACAGAGTGCAAGTCCTATAGGGAGAAGCCTGCCCAGAAACAGAATGAACTCTTCCTTGAATAATAAGGCTGTCAAGGGAGGTAATCTAGAAACCCTGGAGAGCTACTGACTGCATGCTCTGTCATGCCACTCAAAAGTTCAACTCCAGGAACAATTACACCCTTTTCTTCCCTTATGATTGAAGGAACAAAGAAGACAAACTGATCATCTAACAGGTGGACCATAAATCCGAAATGACTTACCCCAGAGGACATGACCTCTCTCCCCAAAACCCACCTCCTGAACCTTTTCCCCACTCCCCAAAACGTGCCCTGAAGAATGGACTCACCTTTCTTCTCAAAGTCCACCTTTTCTTCCCCCGGCCGTCCCAAGCTGTCCAAGGTGTGGGTCACCTGGCTGCCAAACTCATCGTCCCGGGAGACGTGGTTGGCCCGTCGGGGCGGCTCCTCCTCCTCCTCGTAGTCATAGTCATCCAGGATGGGGGTCTCCCGGATGGGCACTCCAATGACAGAATTGTGGGCCTGCAGCCGGGAGGAGCGGAAGCTCTCCCGGGCCTGGGGACCCAGCAGCACTGACGGGATGTAGTGGATCTCATGAGTGGCTTCCGTGCTGGCGCTCTTCTGGGGGATGCGGCGGCGTTTCTGCCAGCGCCTCTGGGCATACAGGGCCACCGTGAACACCAGCAGCAGCAACAGCAGTGCGATGAGGCCACCCTGGAGCAGGAAGGAAGCACAAGCAAATGGGTCGCAGCTCTTTGGGGATTTTCCCATCCCTCACCCTCAGTCCAGATCCTTGGGTTTCAAATGTTCACAGAGCTGGAGAGACCACTGCTTCCAAACCTGGCTTTTCACCAACAAGCTGTGTGACCTTGGGCACGCTGCCTGGTTTTCTGAGCCTTGCTTTTCTTAGGTATAATGGATAAATAAGAGTCCCTGCTCTTTGTTCTTTACTAAGTTGGCATGAGGCACAAATATGGATAATGGCCATGTCAGAGCGATCCAGCTTGCTAAATGTTGGGAAATCAAGACTGTGAGCCTGGACTCTGCCTCCCACCAGCTGAGCGACCCCAGGACAGTTGTTCATGCTCTCTCAGCCTTCTTTACTCATCTCTGACCACTGATCACTCATCTCTGATCACTAAGGGATCAATAGACAGTAGCCATTCCTACCTCCTGCTGCAAATATAAGAGAACAGTATTCAATCAAACATAATTTCTACATAGTCTATATTTTCTTCATCTTCAGAAATACCGCTCTTTTAATTTGATTCTCAAGAAGGGACCTGGGACGAAGTAGGTGCTCAATAAGTATTTGTTGAATGGATGAGTGGATGGATGAATGGATTAAAATGCACCTTTGTAGGCTTCTGTGAATCAGAAGTTTAAAGTAAACAAACTGAAGTTTATCTTTAACATATGGAACTCCTTAAAGATTGAAAAAAAAGCTAATGCATATATATCATATCTTTCCTGATCCTTAAGATTCATGAAATAACCTGTGAGTTCCTTCAGAGCAGGAATATTTCAGGGACATGTCTGTATCCCCCAGGCTCCGGTCAGGGGCTCCAAGTGGAAGGTCTACCTTCTTCTGCACTCTGCATCTTCTCTGTGCCAGAAGTATCTCCTCGGATGGGCTGGTCCTCCTTTGTTTTCTTTTGTTTTTCCACTTTATGTGGTGTTGCATGTTCAGGAGACTGGGGGCCACTTTGTCGAGTCCTGGCTGGGGTAATCCCTAGATTTGGGAGGGGTTAACTCCTTATGTGCAAGAGGGGGCAAGGTTCTGAAATTTAGAGGGTGAGAAGTGCAGCAAGTGTTTACTTTTGGTGTGTTTATTTTGCTTTTTTTTTTTTTTTTTTTAACCTTAAGCCTCTATCCTTAGGGTTTTACCTGTATGGTTAGTTCCTTGAACATGATCTCATTGGAGACAAAGACCATTCCCAATAACTACTTATACTGCATGTCAAAAAGAAGTCAGTTGTTAACCCTGAATTCGTCATCTTGGGTACCATAAGGTGACTGCATTTGCTTGACACCCATTGAGGTCAAGGAGAACACTACTCACTACAATGACCCAGTCATCCTCTGACTACCCTGATCTTGGGAAGCTATTGTGCTCTTTTTTGTAAAGGCTTATTCTCCGGAGTGGCTGGGTATGGCTGACAGCACTGGATCAGGGGCCCCTAGACTATTTCAGGATCCCAAGGGAGGTTTCTCTGGGTGTCAGAACATAAAAGCCAATAATGCCAATTGCACAAAGCCAAGTATGTATCTTTATATATCTATGTGTATCTCTCTGTGTGTATAATCTGTCAAATATATATAAAATGTGGGAGTCAAAAACTTCCTTGGAGAGGGAGGTGAGATGTGAGCCAATGGCCATGGAGTACTTATTAGTGCCCAGCAGAGGGTAAACAGGAGATGTAGGAAGAATTTTCAATCACAGTCCCCACAGGGTTACTGAGCAGAACAAACCTGAAAATAGCTGCTGTGTTCCCTACAAACTGAAGAGTGCTGTGCACAGCAGAGCTCAAGAGAACCACGTGGCTGCCTCTGTCCTACTGGGACATTTCACCCCAGGAAAGCAGATGGGTGACTCCGTAGCAAGAAGAGACTGCATTTGGGATCCACCCGCACCGGCCAGGTTGTTGTACTGATCCTTGAGTCTACTCCCATTTAACCAGCCTCCTTTTCCAGGGCAAGCAAATGGAAAAGCAGGAGCAATCAATCAGAGGTCAGCGGGCCAGGGCGCCCAGCCTCTGAGCATCCAGCAGGAGCAAACACAGGTGCAAAAGACGCTGCAGGGAAGAGAGGCGCTGAGGGGGGAGGAAAGAACATAAGGAAAAGACTTTGAGTCTTCAGAAAACAAACAAGGAGGCCAAAGCTCCACGGGTGGCAAGATGAGGCCCTGCTGACCTCAAGGACGACCTGATACCAAATCCAATTTGGGCTGTGCTGGCTCTAGGGATGCCCAAGACACCTAAGGCTGAAGAAGTGACTCAAAATCCCAGAAAATAAAAGTGCCAGTCTGTTAGTTCAGGGTTTGTTTCTGTGAGACAGTAAGCTGCACAGGTGTGGGTGTGATTCGTTTTCTCTTCTCCTTATGATTCTGGGAATCTCACTAAGATCCCAGGCAGGGAGTAGGGAAGAGACGGGAGAGGGGAAGTGTGGCCCCATCTTTTCTGGAGTCTTCCTTCTGCAATCTCCCTAGGCAAGATCAGCCTGCTCCTGTTCAATGACTGACAGTCAGATTCCCCAGGCAAAGGCGAGGCCACGAGAAGCCAAGGGCAGAGTGCCATAGCAGGGAAACACATGTCGGGGGCATGGGAACCCCTGCCTGCTGCTTCCCTTTGACAAGCATGTTACAGTATATTACTTCCTTATTCTCTCTTTAACATGAGGCTGATCTCAATGAGGAGAGCTGTGCTAAGGACTGGGAAAGACAAGAGAAGCCCTGGATGAAGGGCTTGGTGCCACAAATATTAGCCTCACACCTTCAGCTTCAGCTATGCCTTTATCCAAAACCAAAATTTTTATACCATCCCGAGGCGTAAGTCCATTTCCTGGCTCCCCAGGGCCCTCTAAGTAATGACCAGACTCCCTAACCCAGTGCCTCACATTACCTGGATCCTTGCTTCCTCCTCATGCCTCAGCTCCTGGCAAATTGCCCCTGTTCATGTTATACCCTGAGGTATGACACACTGAGGGAACAGCCTTCCCCAAAGTAGGATCCTCCCAGGTTTCTGCTTAGTGCTCCCTCAGTCCAGAATTTTCTCCCTCACTCCCTGCAGTGGGTTGAACAGTGGTCCCCAAAAGTCACACTCTCTTGGAAACTCAGGTGACCTTATTTGCAAACATGGTCTCTGCAGATCTGATTAGGCAATACAGAATTAGGGCAGGCCTTAAACTCAATGACTAGTGTCCTTCTAAGAAAAGGAGAGGACACAGGGACACAGACACACAGATACAGTGATGTGACAGTGGAGACAGACACTGGAGGGATACAAATACAAGTCAAGGAACAGGGATGACGGCTAGCTTCTCCTCAGAGCCTCCAGAAGGAGCAAACGCTTGCTGACACATTGATTCTGGACCTCTGGTCCCCTGAGCTGTGAGAGAATACATTTCCTTAGTTTCAAGCCACCCAGTGTGTTATGCAATTAGTTATGGCACCCCAGGAAGCTGACCTGCTCCTCTCACCCGCCCCTAGTCTTCTCAGCTTGGAGATCAGTTCCTCAGGAAGCATCTTTGCCCCTTAGGTTGGGTTGGCCCCCAGAAATATGTTATCTGGCTACTCTGCTGTGGTCTTCTCATCTGGTAGGTCATTTCCCACTGCAGGTCCTGAGCTGCCATTTACCAGAGCTCGCTGCAGAGAAGGCACTAAATAAACAACCAGAAGCCTAGAATTTTGACCAAACTGGCTAGAGGAATGCAAAATACAAACCTTCAAACTAGCTGTGACCCCAGCATCCACAGGGCTCCTGATCAAAGCTTGGAAGGCCCCTCTTTGCTGTTCAGTCTTTTCTCCAATGCTACTAACTCCAACTGGTTTGCTTATACACACAATATCAAAAACTGAAAAATCATAGAGAGTTAAAAAAATTAAAAGCACCCTGAAACCACCCCACCAAGCCAGCCTTCTGAAAAGTCAAACTTAGAATGCCATTCAGCTTGGCCTCATTTTCATCTATTTTTCATGTTAAAATATCCAGGCACAGGAGAAGGAGCCAGAGAAAGGAAAGAAAGGGACAATGCGAGGAATGCTTTATTTGACAATGTGTCATTCGGAAACTGATTATTTCTGTCTCCGGCCTTTTTAATATTCCCTCACAACGGCCAAGCCGCAAGGGGATTTGGTATTCTAAGACTGGATTTATAATACTCTGTTCAGCAGTGATAAGAACACGGGCCTTTAATCCTCAGAGCTGTGTACATGCATATTCTCCCAAGTAATGTCCTTCCCTTCCTGCCACTTGTTTCTGGTCCCTGGCAGACAGCCCCACGATAGCTGTGGACTAGGGATCCACAGGGTACTCTATTTGGCCATTTGCCGAGAGACAGAGCTGGTAGGGAAGGGGCCTGGGTCTCCAAGTCCTCTGTGAAGTTTCCTCTAAGTCTCAGGTCTATGTTTCAACTGGAAGGATTATTAGAAAATAGACCAAATCCTAAATGTTACAAATATGGAAACTGAGGCTTACAGAATACAAGTGGTTTGACCAAAATCATGGACTATCTTTTGGAGGCAGAATATGCAGCCAGGACCCTCCAAAGATGCTAAGAAACATGTGAATTGTGACAATTTAGTCTACAGAATAGCTTCTGTTGCCTTCCATTTCTCTACATTTTATGGTTGTCCTATATCCCAGATTTCAAAGTCTTTCATTGTGATAATTCAAAAACATGCTGATCGATCACCTAGCCTTTATTTCCCCTTCCCCATGAATCTCAGTGCATCCTCCCTACCATAAGTAGAGCACCACTGGAAACAGATCCCTCTGCACTGAGTCCTGCATCTTACAGCTCAAACTCTTGTCAAGCAGTCCTCCTTGGTGTACAACCTAGTCTCAAGTGTGAGCTTCTGATATGCCCTCAGGATCCAGGGATTTTTTTACCCCAAGTAATGTGGTTGCAGAACCAGCTGTATATCTCTGAAAGATCACACTGAATGTGGTAGGGAGACCTGAACCAGGGCGACCATTGAGGTTGCTACTGACAGAAGGCTAGGACAGTGGTTCTCAACTGGGGGAAATTTTGCCCTCCAGTTCACATTTGAAACTAAACTGGAGATATTTGTTGGTCACAGTTGGCAGGGACGGGAAATGCTATTGGCATCTAGTGGTAGAGGCCAGGGAAACTATCAATATCCTACATACACAGGAAAGTCATGTACGACAAAGAATTATCTGGCCCCAAAGGTCAACAGTACGATTGACCATCTCTGATCTAAGAGAAGAAGATGTTGAGACCTGATACTAGGGCAGTGGTGGTGTGAAGTCTGCCAACAGGGTAGATAAAAGACATATGCACAGGATGGAAAGACATGTTTGACTGGCAGGGAAGGGGGAGGAAGGAGGAGGTACCAAGGAAGACACTGAGATCTGGATTCTGCTGCTGGATTAGGAAGGAATGCTTCTATGAGTTAATTTTTTTTTCCTGTATAATACCCCAACAAGTTATACAAGATCCCAGTCCATAACTGAATGAAGACATATGTTTACATGTCTAAATAACTAATTAACAAAAAAGATAAATCTACAATAATAGCTAAGGATTTGCATATATATATGTACATATTCACATCTGTCAAAATAGAGACCTATCTTTATGTGTCTGTAGTTAACTGCTTAATCCAATTCTTTGCCCCTAGACAGCTATTGAGTGACCTTATTTAAGAAGGTCCCTTGAAGAAAAATAAAACATACTTTTCTTTTAAACAAGTCATCTGCTTATCACGTATCTATTAGAGACATTGTTTTATTCCCCCAGATACTACCAATGGGATAAATTAAAAACACAGTGTGGTTCTCTGGAATATATTCATCCCCCACCAATGTCTCTCCAGCTGAACTGTCCTTAGTTATCTTTAGACCAGATTAGAAAAGGAGCAGGATCTGAGGAGAGCACTCTGAATTCTACAGAAATTTATCAAGTAGACAGCTAATGAGCACACAGCACCAGTGTTTGCCCAAGAGTCAGTAAGAAATGGGCTTGATCATGGCTGTACTACATTTTTGTTTGGGTTTTGGGGTAGTCACTTGAGCTTCCTCAGTTTTCTCACCTGTTAATTGTGTTACTAACACCTAATTGAGAAAATTTAGGGAAAATTAAATGAGATGGCATTATTGAATACTGTTAGCATAATGATTTACAATTAGTGGGTCTCAGGAAATATTAGCATCCTTACAAAAAAAAAAAAAAAGTTAGATGCACTGTAGGGTGAAGCCCTTCCACCATAGTATGACATTCCCAGTTGCATTCCTATTACAGGTTCTAAGAAGTGAGATTGTGACCATGTCCCTTTTCTTCTTTGGGGCAAGTAGGTGAAATTGAATTGTTTCCAACTCATGCTAGCCCAAACATTCTAGATTAGAAAGACAAAGGTGAGCCTGAAAGTAGTTTTGAACAGATGAGACACACGTGGCTTATGGCATCCTGCAGGTGGAGATGCATGTTCTAAGCAGTTAGCCACCCTGCTTCTGTTTTTTTGATCAGAAACACCCGCCCCTAACTTATTTATCTAGTCCTTTAAGCCTCGGCTTCATGAATTCTCTGAAATCTGCCTTATCTGGCTGGGTTAAGTGCCCACCTGTTAGGTTGTTCTGTGACTCATCCTTCATCTGCAAGAGCATGCAGCACACCGTAGAGCAGCTGGACCTCCTTCCCATCACCCCAGGGTCCCTTGAGGGTATTCTGAATCAGCTCTGTTTCTCCAGGACCTAGGCTCAGGGTCTGACACCAAGCAGGCCTCATTATACATTATTCTGTTTCCACATTGAGAAACCATAAAGAGAATGATGGTTATTTATTCCTGCCTGAATGTGAATGCTACATGTACATAGTAGATCCTCAATTACTTATTGAAGGGAAGAATGAATGAATCCATTACAAATGCCTCTCGAAGGGAAGGTGATTGAAATACACTTGCATCTGTCTGGCATTCCTCCATCTGTACGTAATAGAGAGCTGAAGATAATTCTCAGGAGCCATTTAGCACAAATCAGTATCCCACTCCATATCCTCAGGTGGCCTCTCAAATTCTATCTCCAACCCTTCTCTGATGGATGGATACAGGGAGAGGGTGGGAGCGAGTATCTTGAAGAGATTGATTTTCTTCCCATACTTTAGTTATGGAGATAAACAGATGAGCCTGGATCATCAGAGAGGAGCTTTGCCTTCACTCAATGGTTTGCTCATTGACCAGATCAAAGGCATGCTGGGAAGCAAGCTGACCCAAGTTCCAAGTTTTACTCTGCCACCTTCTAATGATGCAACCTTGGAAAATTCTGTCTGTGAAGCTAAGTTTTCACAGTTCTAACATGGGAATATCACCATTCACCAAAAAAGGTTCTTGTGGAAATTAGAAAAATGGTGTAGACTATGTCACATGTCCCTTGACCGCAAGGAAACATTGAACACACAATATTCTTTGGCTTAACTGTTACTACCATTATTGTTACATCCTGACCCCGTGCCAGTCCTTCTGCCTGGATGTAGGAATATACAGATATGCCCTTGAAGAGCATGCAGTCGATTTGGGGAAACAGATAAGTAAGCAGATAATTACTGTAATGCACAGTTTGATAAGCTCTATGCCAGAGGGAAACAGTAAGGAGCAAAGAGTTTCTCACAGCTACCAAGTGCAAATCAGAGAGGAAGTGGGAATAAAAAGACTTCCTTGCAATTGCAATTAAAGGCAAATTAGAGAGGGGAGGCCTTCCTTCCAAGCAAGTACACTCATAGCTGAGATGTGCAATGAAAAGACAGGGTAACCAACTGAACAGCACCGTGGCTGGTGGATGAAGCACCTGCATGCCACTTGCCAGCTGCAGGACCTCAGGTCTGTCAGTGTATTGTCCAGAACCTGGGTCTTTTGATCTGAGAGTGGAGGACAGCAGTCTCCACTAGGTGAGGTACCGTGAGAATTAAACGAGTGAGTGCACAAAAGAGATGAATACACAAGCGCTCAATGAAAGCTGGCTTAGGGCTGTGTGGGGCTCAGTGGAAAAGCACTGGCCCAGCATGCAGGAGGCCCAGGGTTCCATTCCCAGCACCATCTGATATGTACAAATGACATTTTAAAGACTTCTGGCTTAGGAAAAACAGTCTGAGGAAGAAATCAGAAAACTTAAGTCTTTCTTGTCCCCTTACAAACGAAGGAAGTCAGGAGACAGCTCACAGGTCCTCACGTTTACCTTATTAACAAAGTGGTTGTAGCAGCCAAATAATCTAGGCATTCTTCATTTAACAAATGAGGAAAATGAGTCTCCAGCAGGTAACTCTACCCAAGGTTGCAAAGTCACTCGGTGCCAGGGCATGCATTTGGTTCCAGAAACCAAAGTCCCTCTGCTGCATGCTGCTATGACCAGCCTTAAATGCTCCTTGTGCCTGCAGAGTGGGCAGTATGTGGAAACTGCATCCTTAGTTCAGGGCATCGCTCCCGGGGAATGCATTCTAGGCTCCCAGGTGCAGGAAGGGATCCCTAATGTTGTCTCTTCCATACAGCACCCGGCCAAAAATAGCTTTCTGATGGGAAGAACAGCTGAGACTCAAAGGGAAGTTGGAGGCTTCCAAGATTGGTTAATATTTAATACATGCAAAATAAGTCTCGTATGGGCAAGAAGCTTGCTGCTGGCACAAGTCAGCCTGATGCTGGCTTCTTTAGAAGACATAGGTAAAGAAAAGGAGGTTTGGGACAGCAGCAAGGCAAGGGCTAGACCTGTCACTAAGACAGCCCCATCAGTGAAGTCCACCCTTTTGGCTCCCTGTGGAATAGGGGCCTCCACTTCTGTCTCCATCCCAGGACCTCCATCTGCGTCCTTGCTTTAACTCCCTTCATGGCACTTACCTCCCCTGCCATTTCATTACACATGAATGTGTTAACTTTGTTTATTGCCTTAATGGAATGGGATTTCCCTTAGTAATAAATATGATTGTTACTCTATCTTCAGTACCAAGAATATTACTTAGTGTGTTGTTGGTATTTAACAAATATGTTTAGAATGTCTATACAGATGAATGATTGACTGAATAGACAAATATCTGCCCATGTAGTCTTGAAGCCCCTTAGGAACAAGGGCTGGGTCTGAATCACTTTTGAATCCTGTCTTCAGTCTGAAGTACAGGGCTGTAAAAAAGGAATAATACTTAGTGAATGTAGAAATTATGTTTTTAGTTCCTGAGGGAGGGATGCAAATCAAAGGGGTAATTAGGTGGCAAAAGTGATAACTGACTGGTTACTTCTATCCGCTGTTGGGATAAAGGGAAAAATTTGGTCTGCATCCCAAGCTTGATCCATCATTTATTGATTGATTGATAAATATGTTGAGACTCTAAGACAGAATGTAAAGAGGTAAGGGGATGTCAGATCCAAGAATCCATGCGCCTTCACCTTCCACAGAAAGCAAGCAGGTAATTATATCTATTTGCTAATCCTGTTCATATATCTGGATGGAACTAATGGAACTTCCAGAGAAAGGAGGCATCCATGATGTAGCTCGAAGGGCACCGAATTTGAGTATAAGTCCTGATAAGCTGTACAGTCCCAGGCCAGTCACTTTACCTCACTGAGCCTTACTATGCCTGCCTTGTTCCTCTAGCTTTAAAAGGATCATGATGGCAGGTCTCTTTATGTAAGGGCCCCACTGAGAATCATGTTTATAATAGAACCGCATATGTTGCGGGGTGATTTATACATATCAGTGTTCAATACAGTAAGTGCCATAAAAGAGAGAGAAGAATCCAAACACCACCAGCAACTCTAACAGAGACTAACTGAGACCACAAAAAGCAAAGCTGCAAATCCCGAGGATTTCCAATATTTCTGATACTTTCATCATCTATCCATCAAGCTTCTGCAAAACCTATTACAAGTCACACAATAGGAGTCTCTTAGAAGCACCATTTTGCTGCCATTTTCCAGCCTTGGTGATGGAGCTGCCAATTGTCTTGAAGGCATGTTATGATGGCCTCAGGATCTCCCCCGCTGAGGCTGATCAGGAACACCCCAGGAAAGTTAGTTACAGGGTCAGAGAGTCAAGCACGGGAAGCCAGGCCGTGAGAAGGGGAAAGAGCGCAGACTCAACAGGCTATCTTGTGCAATGACAGGAGCAGGCAGCAAAAGCTGGCCAGGGTCCTTGCTGTGACCCCCCAGGGCTGACTAAGCAAGATTCACCTTTTCCTCTCCACCTTCCTGCACCATGCCTCCTAGGTTTGTAGAAACATGCACTTCACTATTTCCTGAGTACCCCAAATTAACAGAGAACTGCCCAACCATCTACTGCGTTACTCTTAAGAACTCCTCTCGCCACTGAGTTGTCCTCCACCCTTGCCAAAAGGCCAGGCAACCCAGAGGAGGCCAGCAAGCTATGCCCTCTTTCCCAATTCACTGAAAATCCCAATTGTAACACTGATTGCTGCTCCCTTCATACCCCACCACCATGAGTAATCTTGCTGTCACACACTGAGTTGCCCTGAGGCAGATCTATAACCCCTCTCCTCCCGACCCCAGATTCTACATCTAAAGTCACCCAGGGCCCTTCCTTAGCAGGCATAGCTCAGCTCTCAAGATTGACAAGTGTCTATAGCTCAAGTCCAGGGTAAAATACAAGGAGCCAGAGCCCCAACACAGTGTAACACAATGGAATCGGTGATGACTTCCCCAAGCCAAGAAGATAGCAAGCCAAGAAGATATATCATTTCGGAGGCTAGCAGAGCCTGAACTAGAAGCATGAGGTCAGAGTGAGCCCAGAACTGTCTAAACTGCTAGTGAATTAGATGTGGATGGACTTAATCCCATGGTTACAGGATTAAATGCCAGGTCACAGGGTCACCTTCTAGTCATATTGGTGAGGGACCTGGGCCCACTGAAGAACAACTATCCTGGGCTTGGGGATCCTTCAGAGCCCTGTGCATTTTGAATCAACCAGAATGTTCTGGAAGAATAGATGGAGGCAGAATAGGGACTGCCCTGTAGAAAATTCCTACGCCTAAATAAATCTCCATTGATTCTGGACCTCCAAGGAAACTAGGTGTATTAATTTATTAGGGTTCCTTTTAAAATCTCCACAAACTAGGTGGCTTCAAACAAGAGATATTTATTCTCTCATAGTTCAGGAGACCAGAAGGCAGAAATGAAAGGACCAGCAGGGACATGCTCCCTCCAGAAACTCAAGGACGAAACCCCTTCTTGCTTCTTCCAGCTGCTGTGGCTCCTGTAATCTCTTGACTATGGCTACATCATTCGTTCTCTGACTCCATTTTCACATCACACTTTTCTCCCTGTGTCTCTCTGCACTCTCTCTTCCTCTCCTCCTCTTCCACAGACACCAGTCACTGGGTTTGGGCCTGCTTTAAGTACTGGATGATTTCATCTTGAGATCGTTAGCTAATTACATCCAAGAATACCTGATTTCCAAAAAAGGTCAAAAGAGACATGAGTTTTGAGGGGACATGATTTAACCCCCTATACCAAGGAAGGACACTGAGGGGTGTTTTAGATCTAAGAATCTCTGAAGTAATCCAAAGTAAATTGAGGGCATTCAGCCAGGAAAGAAAATGACCAAGAGAAGATTGGAACTTGGGAACTTGGCCTCTTTCCTGCCCCTGGCAGCTCTGCTGAACAGAGGAGCAAAGTGCATCGAACGTGGGAAGGCAGCAACAGGACCCACGCTCGCAGAGGAATTGAAATCCACAGAGATAGCATTGGATCAAAAACACCTAAAAATAGACAAAACCCCTTCCTGTCACAGCAAACTCAACTCACCCTTTAAGACAAAGTCACCCTTTAAGACAAATGGAGATGTCACCTTGGCCTTTCCAGAGACAGCTGATCATGCCCTGCTCCTGAGGACTACCTGGGCTTTATCTGTCCTGCAGAATCATGTCTCCAATAAGTCTTAATCCAAGTCATTGGCCAAATCAAATGACTAGTGTCTGCATATAAAACAAGGAGAGGGTGTAGAGAGGCACGGGGGAAGCTGGGGTCATAGACTGTCACAAGTCAACCTGGAAGTGCTGGTCTGGAACTGCCAAATCATGGTTGGGGTCCAGCAGGGGTTCACATCCCAGCCATGGCTCTGTCTCAGTTTCTGATCAAAGGAAGGTGGACTGTTTCTCTGCACCTCATTCTCCCCATCTGTGCCAGAGTTGCAGCACCTCCTGTAGGATTACAAGAGGCAATCTGCAGAGTGACCAGCACATGGAAAATCTTACTAAGAGGCAGCCTTGACTATAACTAAGGACATGCCCTCTCTAGTGGTCCTCACCCCTCCTCCTTGACACATATCTGCCTACATGTGTGCTTTCCCTGATTGGCTTGTCCTCTCTTCTTTCTTATATCTGTCAATTTAACTTCTCAAAGTTCAGACTCTGAATCTGCTAAATCCAGGTTCAAATCCTACTCTACTCCTGTAGTTGTGTGATCTCTTCCAAGTTTCTTTATTCTGTATCTAGAAAATGGGGATGACAACAACGCAACCTCGAATGTTTGTACCAATAAAACAATTAATAGATTGATCTGCATAGATTTAAAAACCAAAAGGGAAATGCATGTGAAATTTGGGGGAGGTAGAAGAAGTAGCTCCTAGTCACTGGATAAGTCCAAGTAGCTAAGAACTTAGGGGTAATTTGTAAAGGGGCAGATAGAGTTGGGGAAAGTGGAAAAGGCTGTGAATAGAAAAGGGCAGTGGAAAGGAAGAGAGAAAGAGGTGAGGAAGGAATAGAAGGAAGGGGAGGAGGAAGGAAAGGGCTTCTTATTTGAAGGTCCCTGGTCAGTGCTGGTTCAATTCTATTCTCAGTCCATTATGTACCTGAGAACCTCTTTATTTTGGTCACAGTCTTCTTTCCTGTTCCCTGTCCAGACTCCAAAGGTGCCTACTAAGGTTAGATGTCAAGGGACACTAATTGAGTACATCTTCCTTCTATTATCACTGTCTTTAAGAGCACTTCCATGGGAACCAACACAGAAAGGGGATAGGAGGTCTTTGGAGACACAGAACTGGAGTAAAATCTTCACCCTATCTCTCCCACAGGGCCATACAACAAAGTCACAAAAGTCATTCAAGATAAGTCTTATTACAAAAGCAACAGCAAAGGGCAAGTGTCTATTCCCAATGCCTCTGGGAATCTTGCTTTGCCCATCCTAGTAATGGGCATTGGGATGTCCTAACTTACTGCAATTTTGAGTATTAAACAAAAACATGCATTTACACACTCTGAGCAGGGTTAGAAGGAAACACTTCTTCCCTGACCTCTGGATTTGATTAGAACTAGTGTCTCAAAACACTCTCTCTTGCCTGTCCTCTTGCTCCCCACACTGAGGTAGAGTGAATTTGGAAGGACTTGGTGCCCACAGCTAAGTCCCTTCACTCCCCACTTTCACAGTGGGAAGGAACCAAAGGTATTACAGGCACAGGTTTCTGTTCAGCCTATGCCATCCCTTCCATTTCATCGGGACCATTTCTACAGGAGAGAGTGCACTCTCTGGGTGGGAAAGAGACCATGGAGGCCAAATTCTCCAAACTAACCTTTCTCATAAGTAAAGACAAAAGGTTAATCACCATCTGCTTTGCTCCTTGTTTAAATCTGTCAATTTATAAACCAGGTGAGGATAATAAAACTCCATGCCCAATACTTGTGTCCATAGAAGGTTCTAAGTGAATTGTTATTATTTCTATACTCACCTGGAAACCCTATGTCTATCATTCCTCTGTAGGGAAATGTTTTTTCTTATTTTTTCTTTTCTTTTTCTTGGGAAAAGCATTTACCTCATTTCCCTTTTTTATCCATACAGCTGAAAAATTTCTCTCCAAAGCAACTAAACGTGGACTTTTTCCCCCTTTTTGTTCTGCACGCCTGTGCTTGGTACTAAATGGACCCTTCCAATCTGTTGATCCTTTCTTTAGCTTAGCAATGGATCCTGGCATTACCCCTCTTCCCACTTTCCGGACCTGGATTCTGGAGCTCCAGTCCTTGCTGTCAACAAAGAATGAGGGAGAGTGGAAAAGGTGGTGATGGACGGGGCTGGTGTTCTTTGCCTCTCAGAAGAGCTCCCTGGATCCAGGGCTGCATGTCCTTCTAAGAGGCAGAGAGCAGCTGGGAACTTCTGCTGCTGACACTGGGGAGGGGCAGCTAACAGGAGAAGGCTGTTTCCGGTTCTTCTGGAGAACTGGGTCCTTGCTCAAAAGCAAGATATCGAGGAAAGTTGCTGGATTTAAACCAGCATCGGACCCAGTAAAAGCCAGAAAATGGGAACTTAATCCTCTTAATGAGATTTTGGGCAGGTCATTCAGCCTCCTATGGCCTTCTTTCCTCATCAGTCAAGCGGCAAAATACCACTTACCTTACCTGAGTCCCAGAGTGGCTGGAAGAATCAAAAAAGATAAAGCCCAGGAAAAGGCTTTGAAAATTATCGTGGTCTATGTACACATAAATAGGTGTGTGTACTCGCACCCGGGATTTTAAAGCATGCTCTCAAACTATCACGATGCTACAAAGACTAAAGGCTGATTAACATGTTTCTGCTCATCCTTCATGAGCCAGTTAAAATGTCCTGCTTTTATTTATTTTATGCAAGTCTTGAAATAACTGGTTTGATAGATTTTAAAAAGGAAACAGTTCAAACAAACAGATATCAGTGAGGACAGAGTGGCACCAGCTGTGAGTGGTGGGCACTGAGACTGAGCAAAGAAGGCAGCAGCGTTTGTATTTTCCTTCCATCTTTACTTAGATTATTGATGCTCATTCAGGGTAACTGTGGGGATAACGACCTAACTCTGTAAATTTCTGTTTCTGTTATTTTTGTTTGCCATAAATTATTTTACATATTTTTTCATGCAAATTAAATGCACATTTGATAGGACTCCTCTATCATAAAATGCTGCTTATATCTGTTTTATGAACTGGAGATGCCTAAAAGATTCTATCTGGACTCCCCACTAAAAATGTTAACACACTGTATCTTCTCTGTAACAGGAGGGTGGTTTTGGAGTGTGTTGTATGCAAAGGCTGGGCAGCAGGAAGGGCAAGTTAGAGGAGAAGGTAGAGACTATGTAGCCAGTCAGAGGGCAAGAGGCCAGAGCCAATCCCCATATACCACAGACCAGAAAAGACAGCAGTGGTACCCAGCTGCCTCCTCCAGCCTGAGAAGCGAGCCGCAGGCAGGCACAGATTGTGTTTGGGTTGGAGGGTAAAACTAATAACTCAGTGGAGAAATACAGACGTGCTTGGCATTCAGACCACCTCGCCATGATCCCCTCTCCTTTTTCTCCTCCACACCCCCCTCCAGTGCCAGCTAATCCCTCACAAACCAGCCATGTGCCTCATACCGTGCTGAGCAGATGCTCGACACTGGCTGTGGGGAAACCCAATGGAGGCAGACACACTCATCTTTCTAAACTAAAATCCCACTTCCCAAATGTCAGAAATCCCTGGGAACACAGGTGAGCTGACATTGTTAGGATTATTACTGCTTTGAACACTTCCCTTTGAAAATGTTTAATTGGGAACCCATTTCTGAATAAAATCACAAAAAATAAAATGAGTTGTTCCAGTTCAAATGGAGATTAAAAGAGTCAGAAATTCTGGAGCTCCATGGAGCAGACCAGAAACAAAATACTCTCCTATTGTGCAAAGGGAAACACCAGGACTGAATGAGGACAAGGTCTTTGTCTTGGGCCCTGGAATCTGGCTCCTTGGTGGTCAATTTAGAAAAGTGTTTACAGATGATTCATGTATTAGTGAGTTCAAGGGTTTTAGGTGAGTAATTAGTGTGTGCTGTTTTGCAGTTTATTAGAAGAAAAAAATGCTAAATCCCATTTTCAAAGCCCCTATTGCATGTCATTCATTGGCAATGACAAGTTATATTTGTTATATCAATCAATCCTCAGTGGAAAACTGTGAGATTGTTGTTACTACACCTATTTTGCAGATGAGAAAGCTAAGAGGCTAAACAATTTATTCCAGGTTACAGTATTAATTTGTACTGGATCCATTATTAGAATCTAGACCTGTAAGAGTCACTAGAAAAATAAGAGTCTCTTCTGCCCTCAAGAAAAATCTCCTCCCGTTTAAAAATGTATTACTATAAACACAAACAACATAAAACAAAATGATGACATTTCCACAGCACTAGGGTTTAAAAGGCTATTCCTCCTAGTACCATACTGTAGGAACCCTGCATTCCATGGCTGGACTGCATTTCATGGCTGAGGGGAGTTGGTGTTTGTCTTGCATGATGAATTAAGCAAACTCCAAAAACCTCACAATCAAGACTGTTAATATCTCCAGGCAATATGTTTAAAATATCATAATAAACAAATTATTGAACTTTGGAGAAACCTTTTAAATTGTATATTCACAAAGAGTGAGGCCCTCATTGCCTTACCCTAGCTTGACCCTGGGTGTGAAAATAAGGAGAAAATGTATTTTTGTACCAGTTTTACAGATGAGGAAAGCAAATCTCAGAGATATTAAATAACATTTCCAGGGCACAACAGGCATATTTTGGGTACTTGGGCTCAGAGGCCTTGAACTTGTTTTAATCTAGCTGTAGGCCTTGCAGCTTCAGGGAATGCAGAGATGTACATGTGATGGGGCTGGTATGAAGAGATGCCCCACTGGGTATACCAGAATACTGAGGAACACTGGCCAAATGCGTTGTCCAAGAACCTGGGACCACTGTGTAGCAAAACTTGAAAATAAACAATTCAGATGGATCTCCACATACCATAGTTGTTTCCACCATTACCAACACGTGAGCATCATCATGTTCTGAGTAATATGCCAAACTCCAAGGTGCCAATTGAGACCACAGACAGCCACAGTCTTGCAGAAGTTAATGGGAGTCTGTGGTTGCAACCACCCTGGGGTGGTCACAAAGGCTTCAGTCCTGGGCGGGAGAAAGACAGCTGGAGAGAATCTGATAGTAGGTGGGTACTGAGAAAAACTCTACACTATTGGTTGGTTAGAAACTTGTCCAAAAAATGTCATAAGCAAAGGAGAAGGAGCTCAGGGTAGGACATGGGATCCCAGGGCTTGTCCTAACATGTGAGTCTCACCCTGCACCAGACTGCAATCTCCATGAGAACAGAGATGTTATTTATGTGCTGACTACTTCCCAGCTCTAGTGCCTGGAACAGAGCCTGGCTCATAGTAGTTGCTCAATAATGGATGAGTTTTGAGAGCCAATGGTGTGCAAGGAGGAGTCCTAGTTTCCAAATCTGACTCCCAGTTCTATCACTGATCTCATTACAAAAGGAGTCACTTTTTCCTCAGTTTCCTCCCCTGGAAACAAAATAGGGATAGTTGATATCTTCTTTTCAGGTTCTGACAATCTAGGCTCAATGGTCTCAGATTATAAAATGCAGAACAACACTAGGTTCATGGAGCAAGTAAGACTACCATTTGGCTGGTATCTTCTTTTTTCCAGCCCCATCCTACTCATTTTTTGTGCACTCTTAAAACAAGCTTCTGAAATAGTCTCATTATTATTATTATTTTATTTCTACAAGTAAGAGCATCATGCTTCTGAGAGACTGGACGATTTGCTGAAGGTCTTAGGGGAAAGGCTAGTCAATGAACCTGACAGCTCTCAAAGTTGAATTCCAACCCCTCACTCTACCTCTCTTTGGGCTGCTGCACCAATCTACAACTTGGGGAGTCACAGGAGATTTACCATTTCAGGTACTTCCTCCCTCCAGGCTTACAGGAGACTGCTACTCTTAGTTTAGCCCATCTCCCAGGAGACTCAAAGTCAAGTTTCCCAAAAGGAGCCTGGTGCAGGGGCTGCTTTGGCTGTAGGAAGATGGCAGAAGTAATGCCACAGGGTGAAATCTCACCATCTCACAAAGCCGACCTACATCCTGGCTCCCCAGAAGGAAAGATTTTTATTGATAATGACACCTCCACTCCTTTTGGGATACAGGAAGGAAGGAAGGAAGGGCAGAAGCACATCTGGAAGCTCAGGCTTCTCCAGGTTCTGAGCAGTGGCTCCACTGGTTCCCAAGGATTCCTGCAGAACCACAAACACCCACGAAGAAGGGGCTGGATTCCCTCTGAAGATACTCCTGATGGACAGTGGGGCATCATATGTAAGTGATAGAGACAGAATTCAAACCCAGGTCAGCTTCACCCTGGGGGGCTGATAAGCTACATTCATCAAGTTTTTGCTCCTCTCAAAGCCTCAGCTTCCCCATCTCTAGATGAGATTGTCCTGATTGACGTTCAAGGGTTCCTCAGTGCTAATATCTTGCAAGCATATGCACTGATGAATCCAAAGCCAGCATCAATGGTTCCAGCTCTCCTTTCTGGAGGCCCCATTGCCTTTTTTTAAATTCATTTTTATTGTAAACAAATGGGATACATCTTGTTTCTCTGTTTGTACATGAAGTAGAGGCACACGGTTTTTATAATCATACATTTCCCTATTGCCTTTGACTGAGCACTTTCGCTGACGAGAAACTCATGGCTTCTTTGAGGTAGAGATATGTAGAAAGAACTCTGGGTGACTCTCACTGATTTACGTCTAGTGACTAAGTGAATAACTTAAGAGAGTGAACTTTCTTCTCTGATTCTCAGTTTAGTCATCAGGGCAACAGAGATGTCAGGGCCCACCTCCGAGGACCATTGTGAAGATGAAAGGAGCTAATAAGTGTGTAATGTTCCTGGTACAAGGTGGTAACTCAAAGACATTCACTATTATTCTTGGAGTTGTCAAGGTGCCTCCTTCCCAAGTAGAAATACACAAAAAGGGAAAATAAAAACATGCTCTATTTATATGCATATATTAAAATTCTTTCAGTCTTTTCCAGCGGCAGGATATTCCATTACACCCAAGGATGAATCAGACAGGGAGTTCTTTGTAAAACTTTACGTATCATTTTGTCAATGTGAACACTGAAACCCAGAGTTTATCTGCTTTTTTCCAAGATCACACAGCAAAAGAGCAGCACTCAGCTTCCACCCCTATAAACAAAATAGGGTTAGGTGATAGCTATCCCAAGCTGGTCTTGTTAGGGGACAGACAGATGCAAATGGTGGGGACATGAGGTTAAGAGAATAATTCCATAAAATGGATCAGCGTGCTTCTTTTCCAAGAATCAATTTACCTATTGCCCTGCCAGGCCTAAGGGAAGAGGTTATGTCATATTCCTCAGCAAACTACCTGTTATCTGAGGAGAAATGCAGTATGAAGATAATGTCGATAAGAGAAACCCAAGTTACCCAAAAGGGGGAGACTTTTGTGACCCTTTTCGTAGACCAGATCCTGAAACTCAGGCAGATAAGGATAATTTCTCCTAACCATGAAATTTGTAAGAATTTATGGTTAAGAATCCAATTAGAACTTGTCAGCATGGGTCAAGGTGACCTAGAGTTGTCATGGCAGTGGGGAATTGAAAGTTTGATGTTACCCTGCTATCAGTCAAAACTCAGGAGGTAGACCTGGGTGGGACTCTGGAAACTTCTCTGAGATCTCCAAAATATCTGGATTGTAGGAAAGGCACATTTTCCCTCCCTTCTCTGAGAGGACTCACTCTCTCCCCTGAGAGTGTCCTCTTTCTCTTTTCCTACCCTTCAATAAATCCATGCCTGTTACCCTGAGCAACATGTCTGAAATCTTTCTGACTTGATCACAAGAATTGGGGTGTGAAGAGTTGGGGGGCATCTTCTCATTGCCTCAGTTTCCTGGAAGGCCCTTGCTCTGTAACAGTCTTATCTCTACTGAGTCCCTGCCACCCTGGGGTGACAACAGCATTACCACAGGCAGCCCCAAGTCACTGCACTTACAGCAACCAGTGTTTCTCATGCATACCCAAAAGTCAGGTACTGGGCAACTCACTTGGAGCACAGAGATGGATAAGAAGGGGCCCGTCCTCTCCAGGGAGTTAAGATTCATGGAAGGGAGCAGAAGGAGGCAGTGAAACCTGTTCACAGTTTTCTGTAATAAGATCTTCCTTGCTCCTTTGTTCCCTCTCTCTATAAAAGGCCCAGAGAAGCAGACAGATGTTGGCAACATCTGGGCCACTGTTGTTGGGCAGCAAGTGGCTCTGGGCTGCCACTAGAGAAAAGAAGCTGTTAGTGTTAGGAAGAATAATAAAGAGCTAACATTTGCATAGGGCTTCCTCCTGTTTAGAGACACTTTCCCCCTCCTCCCACCTCCCACTTATTAGCATAAGCAATGCCAACAGAAGCTCCCTAAAAGCAAAGGAGAACCATTTTCATTTCTTACAGAAGTGATGCTTCCTGCTCCAAATCACAGAGCTAGAAGGGGAGCTAAGGGACAAGAGGTCATATGACTGGTGCTCAGGGTTTTGCAGGGGCTGAGTGTAAAAACAAAATGCAGCCCTTTCTCCATACTTGAAGAAAGCTTGGGTGGGTGCACACAGGTACCGGGCACGTTGGTGTCATGGTTTGCTGTTCGTAGGCGCCTCTTCTTTAATTCTCTCTACATATAGGATAAGCATTACTTTCATCTTCTTTTTATGGATGCACAGGTCCAGACTCAGAGAGTTTAAATAATTTGTCATGGGCACCCTGGTAAGTAAAATGAACCACCCGTCAACTGGGTGGTCCAGTGACCTGGGAAGAACTGAAACACCAGGTTTCTTGTACTATTCTCTGCACAGATCATGTGACACTCTTGATTAGTGGCCCAGCCAGGACTTCAATCCCCAAATGAGTTAACTCAGGGTAGAACCCTGGGTCTGAAGATGGAAGGAGACTAGGAAGTCCAGAAGGAGGAGGAACTGAGCTTTGAATCGAATTCTTCTAAGACAAAAACAAAAAAGGACTTACAGCCTGAAACAATGGCCTCAATGGGTTAGGCTGGGCAAGGTCCCAGAAGATAAGGTTGGTACATCTAGAGTAGAATGAAGGAAGAGGAAAAAGACATGAGACTTGGAGGTATTGCAGAACCAGACTGCAGGGGACCAAGGGAGACCAAAGGGGAGAATTAAATGCAGTGGTTGAAAATTCAGAACAGACCCTGGAGCTACCCCCAGACACACCCTGCTGACTTGCCCGTGGCAGATAAGTCAGCAGAGTTCTCCAGGGGTAGCTCCAGGGCCTCTTCAGCAGGGGGCCAGTTCTTTCTCTCTAATATGGATTTTAGACAGGTTTTTCCAACTGATCAAAGTCTAACCTCTGTTTTTGAGGATGAAGGTCTGAAGTCCAAAAAAGGAAGGGATTTGCCCAAACTCCTGCAGCACACCAGGGCTCCGCTTAGGATCCAGCCCAGGCACTACTCAGCATTCCCTATATTATCCGCTCAGCCTCATTTTCCATACAATTATAATGACAATGCTCCAGCATAACGTTCACTCTGCCACTGACTCTGGAGTCCCAGTGACAGTTCTCCTTTCCATCTGAGCTGTTTTGGGCTTCCCCTTTGTCTACTCTAAAAGAGCCACTACAGATGAGAGGGGAAAAAGGACAGTTCTCTCTATGCCATCTGCCATTTCCAAGCCTAAGGCCATTCAAAGCCAGTGGGACCATCAGCTCTGACATGAGCTGAGACAAATAAACAAAACTCCACCAGGGTGAATTTGTCCTTTTGATGCTTTTCAGAGTTGACACAGTCGCTCCTCAGAGTCTGCAGGATTCATGAGTTTCTTCTAATGGATTAGTTTGGGTATGTTGTCAGCTAGAAGGAAAGTCGACAACCGTACTCCTATGATCTGGGAGTACCTTCTAAAGGATCCATCGCTTCATTCAAGCTAGAGGTCATTTTGACGTTTGTATCACTGCAAGCAGTGAGAATCTTGTGAAGCAGGAGGCAGGAACACAACTAACTGCTCAGCACATAAATGAGGACAGGAACTGAGTACAACAAAAGAGACAATAGGGAGTGCTAGAAACTGTGGTAAATCAGAGACCACATGATCTTCTTAAAGGGCTATCTGCTACTGAAATTCAGATGGTTGTTACCAACCAAGAGTGTGGACAAACTGTAGGAAGAACATTCAAAAGTCACACACATACAAACATACACCACAATCTTGGTTTTCATATGAAATTGACTTTCAAGGTTTTGGTTACCAACTTTTTTTTTTTTTTTAACTGCATGGCCCAATTATGGACAGTGACTCATCTGTGACCTAGATATGGTCTGGGGATCCCAGTTTACAATCTCTGTTCTACAGGGTTCAATTAGTTTCATTTAACTTGGAGCTAACTTTGACATTCGCATTACTATAAATCCTCTTAGAGAGTGTTTCCCATTTGGAATGGTTCCCCTGGACTTAGCCGACATCCTGCTAAGCATTCCTATAGATCGCTGGACTGAAAATTGGCAAGTTTCCACCTAGAGGCTGTAACCTATAAATATATCTCAAACTTCCATTCCTTTTACACTCTGCTGGTGGATATAATTGAGTTTCTCCCTGTACCAAATGAGCTCGGAGTCTTTAGTACTTGATGTGCTTAATGGAGGAAAGTCGGGAGGAGGCTGGAAAAGCAAGAATAACATGGAAATGGAACAGGGATATGCTGGTTGGAGGTATCATAAAGGTTTTATTGCCTCTTGTTAGAAGGCAAAAGCGTAAGTAATGTTATCATCTTGCCCTCTGTGCAATAAATGTTTTATGGTACTCTGCCTGGCTACACATATATACGTAGCCTTGGAGACATGGTTGAGGGCCCAGTCACTGCTGGGAGTTAATTCTCAAAAGGAGACAGGAATGCCTAAGGATGATTGGATTGATGCTCAGTTGGCCAGTCTGCTCTCTTGGGGCATGTCTAGAAGACTTCCCTAAGGGAACCCCTCCATCCACATTACATGGTCCCTGCTGGTTTGTGGAACCTGCCAAGTACTACTGGCACTGCCCAGAGCAAAAGTAGGTTTCAGAATCCCCCAGGCTACTTAGTGTTCTATGCTCCCTTCCAGATGGTTCTGCAGGGGGCAGGGGAGACACTAATTCCGGGCTTTTAGTTTGCTTGTTGATTCATTCTTTCATTTATTCATTCATTCCATAAATACTGAGTGATCCATCATTATCGTCACCATCCCTATTAATGAGGTCACCCTCATCTCACCACTGTAATTTATTTAGAGCCTTCTATTTTTCAGGCATCTTGCATTTGCATAGATAATCCCCAATGATTCTCAGATGAAATCCGTGAGAGAATTATTTCTATTCACTTTTTCTAATAAGGAAACCAAGACTCAGCAAAGTCATGTGATACAGCCAAAGTCACATGTGTAAGAGGTGGCAGAGCTGGGGTGTGGGACTAGGTTGTCTGATTCCCTAGCTTGTGCCACGCCTAATAATCATTGTTATATGTCAGAAAGTGATTCTTTGATTCTCATAACTTAGAGCAGATCAAATTATCCTTATTTTACTGAAGGGAAATAGAGTCTCGGCCAGGTTAATCAAAGTGCCTGAGGTTACGTGGCCAGTAAGAGGTTTCTCACTCCAAGGCCAAAAATGCTTAAAACAGAATAGTATACCCATGTCTATGATTCCTTCAGTGATAATGACAACTGTTAATAATCCCAGAGGTTATCAATTATTGATGACTCACTATGTGCCAGAGGCCCTCCTAAGCCCTTTGTTAGAATTCACCCATTTCATCCTTACCAACCTATAAAGTCAGTGTCACTATTACAGTAGTGAAGAAAAACGGAGCTCAAAAAATTAACCAAAGCTTGCCCAAGGCACAACCTATAAATAGCAGAACAAGCATTTATACCCAGGTTTATCTGACCTTTATTCTTAACTAAAATTCTTCGCCCTCCCTCCCTCCCTCTGGGGAGCAAGGAAGACCTCATGAGCAGACATTTTGCCAAATACATGGAGGTGGCTCCCAGGATGTAGTCTCCCTTTCTGCCTTGGTCACCCATCTGGGTTTATTTGAACTGGAACTCCCCAGGTGACAACTGCATCCCAGGGACCACATTCTGGCCAATGAGATACAGGTGCAGGTCTGAACAGAGGCTTTCCAAAAAGTCCCTTAAAGGGGACTGCTTCATCTGGAAAGCACATCTTACTCTCTTCCCTTTTTTCTCTCCCTTCTATTATTTGGGGCTTGAACATGCAATTGATTTTCCTGTAGTCACATGGTGAAGCTGGTATATCAGACTTTCTTTTCTTATTGTAAGATAGAAATATGAGAGAAAAATCAATTTCACTTTTTAAAGCATTATGATCTTGGCTTTATTGGTGATAGGCAGCCATACTTAATGTTAATGAATGCAGATCTGCCCTCAAGTAGCTCATAGTCCTTAAGGAAAGATGGATGTGCAGCCAGCTGATAACCATGATGCAAGCAGAAGGTGGCTATAGCTTGAGCACATGAGGCAAGAGCTCCATTCATCCTGCTAGGCCTCCACTGGTAATGGCCCTATAGCAAAATCCACAGGCCAGGGCGTGCTCTCTGTGTAATGGCAATGGATAAGCTGCCCATTATGAAAGGCGAATACATCCATTTCAATTAGATGTGCCCAGTGCTAGGATTGTAACCAATTAATCCAGTCCATCTGAAGGCTGATTAGTTGGGATATTTGGGTGAATGGATAATAACGGGCTAATAAGCCTGCTATCAGAATGCTGCTGCACGTCTTTTTTGACACAATATTTCAGATGCATTTGCAGCATCTGTGACTAATCTTCAAGTGGCGGGAGGCCCAGTTTGCAGAGTGGCAGAGGGACAGGGCCGGGGCTTTTGGTGTCTCAGCAGATGGAGCCTGCTCCTTCTAGTCCCCAGCTTCTCTGTTGGAACCCAGGTGGCCAAGGCTCTTCCTCAACCAGGCCTTCAGCTTTCAGAAGATGGAGACCCAGCTGCAGCCCAGAAGAGTGGATGTAGGGCTGGGAGTCCAGAGGCCTCGGCTCTGGTTTCAGTCCCCCTGAATGGACGGGGTGATGTCAGCAAGACCCTCTCTGTGGCATTCAATTCCTCATTTGTAACACCCAGAAATCTTGAACCAGTCTTCCCTGTGCCTCCTGGTATAGGCACGTGTTCTCCCTGCCTTCTACATTCTCTCCCACCACTCTCTGCCCAGTTAACTTTGTATTCTTTAGGTCTCTGCTGCCTTCTGAAAATCTTCAGTCACTCCTTACCCAGGACTCTGTGTTACACAGTTTTGCTTCCTAAATTCTAATAAATACTGCACAAATATTTACTAGTCCACCTCCCCATTCAACTCTAAGCTCCCTCACGACAAAGGTCACATTTAATTGTATGCAACTGCATTCATGATGCTGGGCATAATGCATAGCACAGAAAAGACAAAACAAAAATATGTTTGCTGCAACCTTATTCTGCCCATTCCATGGAACTGAGTCAGAGGAAAATGGAATCCAACTCTGAAAAAAAAAATAACTTTAAAGACCTCTAAATTGATACACAAATGTGAGGAATTAGGAGTAATGAAAAAGACCTTGAAGGTACAGAAAGAAAGCATTTCAATTCTTCCAAGAGATTCACACTTACTCAATGTGTCACCAATAATTACTCTGGCTTTTCCTTTCCCCATTTGTTGTAATTAAGATGTAGTGTTTTCATTAGAGGAGAAACCAAGGCCCAGGGCAACAGAAATCATGCAGGGTGCTGATCCTGGCAATAGTGCCTAGGACAAGTCATGCAGCCCCTCTGAGCCTTGCTGTCCTGCTCACGGGTTGTTGTGAGAATCAAATGGAGCTAATGTGTGTAAAACAGCTTATAATCTGTAAAATGCTACAGAAGTGTTAGTTCAATAGCTTCCTGCCAGCATCTCTCTTGAACAGACAGTGGATATTGGGACTCAGCCTTCTGATTGCTAGATTCTGAGGAAGAGGATAAGAGGGTGCCAGAAGCATTACTTCACCTGTATAACAATATATTTACTGAAAGTCTCATATGTACTAAAACTTAGGGAATAAAAGGTGAATAGAATATGCCCTTCCTTCAACTTCCTTCCATTCTGACAGTCACAGGGTGAGGTGGGCAGGCAGGTGAACAAATGATTGACACACAAGGGTTCTCTGCAGAGCTGTGAACTGCTGGCATGGAGGGACAGTGGACACTGGCCATGGAGAGATTGTCCTGACCAGGTCCTGAAGGAACATCTGGAATAGGAAAAGGTGCATGGATTCTATCTCGTGAGGAATTCTGAACTGGAAAACAACCAGGTCCGATTTGATAATGAAAAGAACATTCTAGAAAGAGGCAAAGAGGCAAAAGCACTGATAAGTAAATCATGACAGGAGGCTAGTGGAGAAAAGAATTCTGGAAAGAAGAGTGAGGGAAAAAAAATGTAATAAAACAGGAGAGAAAAATAAAGGGAATCCAGCAGGAATGTTAATTGGAAATGTGAGGGGAGAATGTCTAATAAGAAACTTGTAAAGATAAAGACAGGAAAAGCCAGGATGAATGGCTCGCCTCCTTATCTTGAAGCCTTTTGAGGCCATCCACTGCCTGCACCATTTATCACTCGGTCTGCCCTCCTGGCTGTAGGACAGAAACCTGCCCAGAGTGACTGACTGTCATTGATGAAGACCAAGGAGCAGAGGGAAAGTCAGGCACGGATTCTGTTTTTGAATGTTTTTTGAATTTATTTACATATTTTTAAGCTGACATAAAATTGTACATATTTATGGGGTACCATTAGATGTTTCCATACATGTACATTCTGCGTAATATTCAAACCAGGGTAAGCATATCTATCTCCTCAAACACTTATCATTTATTTTTGGTGAAAACATTCAAAACCCTTTCTTCCAGCTTTTCTGAAATACACAGCATACTATCATATATTTAGCTACCCTACTGTGCAATAGAACACCAGAACTTAATTCTCTTATCTAACTAACTGAGCATCTGAAGATCAACCTCTCCAATTCATCCCTCCCCAGATCCAGACTCTGATTCTGGCTCTGGTACATCCTCAAGAAGGGGCAGCCTTTCTGCTCTGAGCTTCCTTCCTTAGTAATAAGGGGGCAGCAATACCTGCCTCATAGGTGAGGGTCTCAGGGATGGATCATTTGTCCCTGATACAGTCCTGGCATGAATCTGGGCTTCTGATGAACGCAGAACAGGAAAACAAGTGCTCCCACCAGGGCCTGCAGCCCCTTCCTCCAAGCTGAGGCAGAAATGCAGTTAATGGCCCACACTTTAAGGAGTGGATCCTGAGACCTGCCTATGCAACCTTCCTAGAAATAAACACAAAAACATTCTGGAAAGTGAAGCAGATGAAGAAGACTAGGTTCTCTCCTTCTTCTAGAGTCTCAGGCACCTGGCATGTGGCTGTGGGGTGAAGTAGGCACTTGTGAGACTACCTGGGTTGTGACATGATCCCTTCATTCATGTAAAGCATGGCTCATGAGATCTTTTAATGCAGTGTCTCATTTGTACCTCTCAGAGACCCCTGTGACCTTACATATCTCAGCATCCAACAGAAAAGGAAAATAAGGCCCATGGGGCCTCAGGTGGATCTACCAATGCTGTCACATGAAGGTCCATTATCACTGTTATGTGTCAAGGTGCCAGGATCTGGCAGAAGAGTAAGATGTGGTCTCTGACCTCAAAAGCTTCCTTGTCCTGAAGTTCAACAGACAGGAAGAGGCCACCTGACTATACCAGAATAAGTGTCATTATGGAAGTAAGTCAAGGTCATGCACATGCGTAAGGCCTCTCGCAATTCAGACATTAGGAAGCATTTTGGCCACAGAGAAGCTGAAACCTGAACTGAGTCATAAACAATGGACACAAGCCTCTCTGGCTTAACTAGAGTCAATGAAAAAGAGAAGTGGGTGCTCCAGGCAGAGGCAATAGCATGGGTAATAGTACCTCTAACATCATGGGACACAGTACATGTTGACAATGTTTAGAACGGACATATAACACAGGGTTGGGAGGGGCAGGATACAGCGAGTTGCCTGTTTGGATCATAGTGATCCTTAGAAATGAGGCCATGGAGCCAGGTTAAACCTCAAGGGACCGGGAGTTACAGCAACACTGCAAACACTGATGTGTGTTCAGTGGCATCTCAGTCCTTCCCTAATGCTGCTGCACACTGACAAGAACAGGTCTACAGTGATGGTACCTCTCTAAGGACAGGAGAAGTCTGTGAGTTTCTGCATAGTTTTTGCAATTACACATCTGATCTAAAAGCAGAACAGTGGTATGAAGTACAAACCTCAGACAGCCCAATGTGGAGAGGATAAAGAGGCAGAAAAGATAGTGCTCACTGCATTTAACTCGAGGTCAGCAGCTTCCATACTTTCTCTAAACCACTCCATGTGGTACACCCTAGACTTCACTGAGGCCAGATGGACAATGGGGTGCATTGCCGATGGTGAGGTTTTGGTCTCTTGGTTCCCCAGGACTCAATTTCCCCACTTGTCCACTGGACTGATTGAGCCAGAGGTTCTTTTTGGTTGCATCCACCTCTGGGCTATGATGAATCTTCCTTTCCACTGAACTTTTCAATGGCTACTTAAAACATCTGTTCTCACGTCAAACTTCTAGAAGTTACATTTGGGGGAGAAGGACAGCACACAGCAGTGACTTGACAACCCATAACCACTGAAGTTCTATCAAATTCCTAAGAGACACTTGGAGGAAAGAAGAAGAAAGCCCATAAAATGCAAAAGGAGGTAAAAAGGAGGGAAAGAAAGCATTGGTGGTAAGTCCGTTCTCCCCAGTCTTAGGTGCTAAGGTCACAGAGACCACGGGCAGCTCCTTACTGTCCTTCCCTCTGCCTCCCTGCAAACTGTCCTTGTTGCTTCCTCCATGGACGGCTTCAAATCGAAGCCTTTATTTTTCATTCTGCTTCTACTTTCATGGATTGTCCAAACTGGAAGCCATTAGGATCATTTTGCCCAGAGGTTTTCAAACTTTCTTTTGTAGCAGAACCCTTTGTCCAAATGAAATTTAACACTCAAGGCCAATACATAAAATATGTAAAAGGATAGTTCTCTAAGGGCGGGGGTGAAAGAGTTGGCAAGTTTTTCCTCTATCCTCCACCACTGCCCCCTTGACTCTGAAACACAGACATAAACCCCTAGGGTCCTAAGGAGCACGACTTAAAAACCACAGACCTTGCCACTTTCTTATTTATTTATTTATTCATTTATTATTATTTTTTTTAATTTTAAAGATGGAGAAAACAAAGCCAGATGGAAAAAATGGCAACTGTTCAAACTGCACTACTGGAAGACAGCTGAGCTGGAGCCCAAATCCAGGTCCCTGGACTCCCAGGCCAACCTGAGCATTTCTGTTCTATTGCCATCTTTATCTCAGCCTGTTGGGATTTCAGGCTTAGGGGTTCTCAAGGTGGCATTCTTCCCCAGATAATGTCACTGTCTCCTCACTGCTTTCTCCCTTTCTTTAGAAACCAACTTGCTAAGCACCCACACTCAGTGACAACACTGCTTTTGGAAACAGATGTATCAGCAGATCTATTGATGCTGTCCCTGCAGGGACATCTGAGTCTAGATGGGACACGAGAAGACTTCCTATGAACTCCCCCTTCCCCAACCACACACACACACACACAGAGCTGTATTCCTGGCCTTCAGTCATGGATACATGGAAACTGGCAAGACCAGTGACGGACTAGGAATCAGAAGACGGACTAGGTCTGAATTCTAATCCCATTCTTTTCCTCTTAGTTGATCTTTTCTGTCACAATTTCATTGCCATTTGAAGTTACTCACATGAGAATATCGAGATACAAGGACTGATAATTGTAAAGTACTTCATACATACAAGAAGTGATTTTATGTGGTAGAATTTTTATCATTTCTTCTCAGGCAGGACATTTTCATTAGTTAACACTTAGAAATCATTTCCATTGGCCTCTTAACTTATCAATGCATTGCTTTATCAAAAGTTGTTTCTAGTCATTATTCGATCCTGCCTTCTTCCAAAACTGTTCCTTTTTTAATTCATTCATTCAAAGAACCCTCAGGGAGTACCTGCTACGTGCAAGACTTGACTCCGATGGCCTCACAAAACTCAAAGTCTCAAGAGAAGCACAGATGCTATCAATGCTATAGATGTTGCTGCAAATAGAGGAAACAGAGGGATAGCAGCACGTGGGGACCATTCCCAGCCTCGAGGTGAGAAGACCACCAAAGGCTTCCAGAAGGAAGTAATACCTCACTTACTACCTGAAAGTGGAATTGAGTGATTCAGGAGAAGTGAGTAGATGAGGAGAAATCAGAGGAAAACAATGAGTTACCCAGATGAAGGTTAGAGTATGTGGAAAGAGGCTGGAGTGAGTAGGGAGTGGTCAGAGGTGAGGCTGGGTCAGGAATAAGTAGGGTCACAGCACGAGGATCCTGGGGGTGAAGCAAAGATGGGGGAACTATCACTTATTTTAAAATGAGGGCACTACCTTATTTTATAGAGGAGAAACTGAGGACAACAGAGATGAAATAACTTATTCAAGATCATAAACTGAAAGCAATAGAGATAGAATGTCAGAGCCAAGTCCCCTGCCTGGAACCCTGCCTCTCTGCTTTCCTAGGTATCTGCCAATCTTGCTCACACCCTTGCCTCACTCATGGCTCCAAGCAAAGGCTACTTCCTCAGAGAAGTGCTCCCTGGTCATCTTTTAAAAAACAACCACCTGCCATTCTCTATCCATTATCTTACTTCATTTTTCCCCATGATACCAATATAAATCTGATAATATGTCATATAAATTTATGTATTTGAGCATCATCTTTTTCTCTGACAAAAGCATAAGCTCCATGAAGATAAGGATTTGGTTCCATTTGCAGTGTATCCCTGGAGATTACTAAGGTGCCTGGCATAGGGAAGGAACTCAGTAAGTGTTCAATGAATATATGAATGAGGGAATGAAAGAATCCAATCCACATATGGCCCTTGCTATAATAATGTGATACTGTGCTCCTGTGAGTGATGGGGAGGCTCTGGCCTCTTAGTTATTATTAGGGATCAACATGGTAGGATTTGGCTTTAGAATATCCATGCTAGTAGTGGTGTAGAGAACAAATGAGAGAAAAGAATCTGGAGGCCAGAAGAACAGGGAAGAAGAGGCAGCAGCATTGATTTTTGGCAGAAAAGATGATGGTCTGAAAGAGTAGTGGTAACAGGGGCGGGGAAAGAAAGTCCCCAAAGAATCCAATGCCCCAGGCAGACCATCAGCCCAAGCTGGGGACCCATTAAGGGAAGAGGTCATTCCCAAGAAGGCAGAACTATTCTCATTTCTGAATATTAGACAAGAAAATGGCTTGAATAGCCTCTCAAATTAAATTCCTTCAGAACAGTTTTTGATAAAATTATATTCTTTGGTGGATGGAGGAAGTATCTTTGGAAAAGGAAAAAGATTTGTGCATTGTCTAATTATGATGGGGGTGAATGTCTAAATTATATGGAAGCCAGGTCACTTGATAGGCAAATTTCTCCAAGAAGATGAAGCTAGATACCCAAGGGACCACGGGCTGCTACCTGGCCAGCTATTTCCACTTTCCCACTCTGTACACGTACATACTTACCTGTGGCCAGAACACTATCAATGGCTAAAAGGTGGTGGTTTTCAACTCAGCGAAGCTTGGACAGAAATTAAGAAAATGTAAATGCTATCAATGTCTAAATTGATTGCAATCATTCACTCACTATTTATTCATTTAATCAATCAATTCACTGGAAAGTAATTCAACTAGTACTGTTAGACAACCTCAATATGTCAATGCAGCACTGCCATCAGGGACAGAACAAGAATCGGGACAGAGATAGTCCCTGTCCACATGGTGCAAATGGTCCCACATTACCCAACTATGTTCTTTGCACAAGGCTATTTAAAAATAATGAAATCATCACTACATTGTTAGAGTCTTTTATATTTGCCAGGGACTAGACATGTCTTGTATCATTTAATCAGCAACTCTATGAGGCTGTTATCATCACTCTCATTTGTCAAGTAAGGAAGCTGAGGCTCAGCAAAGTTTAGGAATTTGCAGAGATGATACAGCCTGCGATGTGGGAACATGGATTAAACCTGTGTCTGGGTTTTGCCACACCTTTCCTGCTCCTCTAAAGTCTCTTGATTTTGCAAGCATTAAGGTCTGAAGTCAGACAGCCATGGAAGGACTCCCAGCATGAACAGTGCTCTCTGAAGCACAGACAATAGTGCCTGATTCTCAGCAAATGCAATGTGATGTGACTTGTCATTGCCGCTATTATTATCAGTTAAACCTGTGACTTCACCTCTGAGTCCCAGCATTCTCCTCTGTGAAATGGGAATACAAATGCATCATGGACTTTTGATGAGAATTATGAAGACAGTGTCCAGCTTGCTGCCTGGCACACTGAGTGATCACTGGCAGCTGCATCAGAGCCCCTGACCATGCCATGATAGATGGATACGCCTGCAGACCTGGAAGGTAAAAATGGTCCTGGTCACAGGGGAAGACCCTTGATGAGGGTCAGGGCAGTGGAAAGGCAGGGAAGAAATGTCGAGTCATGAGATCAGGAATAGCAATGCCCCTGAGATGCCCTATGGCAAATTGGGGCTCCAGGCTAGGGACTGTTCCAGAAACTCTTCCATGTCCATCAAGGCTGTCTCCCTTCTGCTGATAAGTTCCCTGAGGCTAGAGAAAGAGCTGGTATGGCAGGCATCCAGTCATTCCAATACAGCTGAACACTGCCACCCAAGAGGGAAGGGTATCTCCATTTAGTTAGGGTCCACTGTGGCAGGCCCCTATGTCCATTTCTGCCTGTCCTCTCCATTCTTATTCTCATCATACCTTCAGAACAAGACATGGGTACCTGCTTCATTTAAGAACAAGAAAATAGAAGCTAGAGAACTCCAACAAAAGTTACTGCTATCTCTAGTCCTCTAACCAAGCAGTTTCCAATGGCTATCACAGCAACCATAAACGAGGGAACCAAGGCACGATGATGGGGAAAACATTGGGTCTGTGATGACATTCTGTCCTAGAATGAAGCTGAAGTCTCAGGGCAACTGATGTTCTAAATACAGGTAGCTAGTGGTTCCTGTGCCTTCTGTCCCACATCCCCAACCAGCCACGCACCCAGAGTTCTTACCTGCCTAACAGCTGCATAAGCTTCTCTGAGTCTGCAGCTCATGCCTGCCTGATTCACCTGCCCAAGCAGCCTCCTGACATGCTCAGGGAGTGTGGAACAGTTCAGTCTAATGGAGGGCTGAGAGTGAGGGTTCCAGTGCTGGCTTTGCTTCTACTGGAATTTAATTTCTTGGGCAAAAATCGCCACCTCTTTGAGTCTCAGATTTTCCCCCCATCAAATGGGTGTATTAATAGTGACCTCAGAAGAATGGTGTGAGGCATAAATGGCAAGATGCTCTGAAGCATATAGTAAGGATTGGATAAGAGGTAGTAATTAAGGTTGTGGGGTAATTATAGTAAAGGCAACCATTTATTAAACAGTCACTATATGCCAAACCCTGTTCTAAACACTTAACTAATGATCAATATTCTTAAGTGGCATTTATTATAGTTACTGATATATTAGAATAATATTACTATTATTGATATATTTACTTCTCTATATGCTGCTACATCATTGAAGGGACTACAGTAATGAAACTCGGTGTTTCCTCAGCCATTTGATTTGACTGAAAGAACCAGAGCATCTGTGAAGGGTACACACAGGGCAGGAAAATGGGGAAGACAAAATGGGAATCAGTTATGGTCCCTGCCTTTGTTGGAGAGCTTAGTGACAACTTAAGCAATTAAACAAGTGGATTGCATTACTATAACCTAAAGCAGGAGCATTTAATTCATGTGCCATTGTAATAAATACATGGAGTTATCCAGGCATGGTGGCAGGCACCTGTAATCCCAATGACTGGGAAGCCTGAGGTGTGAGGAATACAAGTTTGAGGACAACCTGGACAACTTATCAAGACCTTCAGCAACTTTGTGAGACCGTGTCTTAAAAAAAAAAAAAAAAAAAAAAAAGCACTGGGAAAGTAGCACCCCTGGTAAAGCCCCTCTGGGTTCAATCCCCAGTAACAAAAGAAGTATATAATAAATATATCAATACATGCATAAGTTGTACACACAGATGTATACATATATAATTGACCTAAATTTTTCATACACACAAAAAATGTACAATTGATCTATGCCAAAATGTTGTGTTCTTTTCTGGTCTATTCTACTCTCTTCTGGTACATTCTATTCCATTCTCTTTGTTCTATGTCACCTTCTATTCTTTTCTATTATAATTCATTTTTGTTCTGGTCCATTCTGTCCCTTCCCATCACATTCTGTTCTTACTATATAGTTCATTCTATTCTACTATGTCATTTTCTATTTCTCTTTAAAATACTTGCTGCGAGCCACTAAATATTTCATGACTGATAAAATGGGTTTGACCCATCTTCTAAAAACTACTGATATAAAGAAGCTGGTTTTGATTCTTCATAGCCAAGAAATTAAATCTTAGCTATTGCTAGTATCTTTTGTTAATCAGATTTTTAATTTGTTCTAATTTGTTGTACATGGGGGAGATAGGGGAGAATAGAGTATCTTAAAAACAAATAGTGGAAGTTACTCTGGTTGAAGAGGGATAGGGAACCAGAACTGTTTGGTTCCATTCTAGACCCCTAAAAATTGGTAAGGACTCTTTAAGGTTGACATTAATTATAAACAGGCAGGTTTCTGGGAAAAGCATACTTCAGAGAAAGGATGGGAGAGTTTTAAAAATTTTAATTCCTAAAGTTTATTTGGGGTCACTAGGTGTCAGACCCTGGCAAGGGTGGGGATATAGGAGGAAACAAGAGGATCTATACCCCTACTGAGGTTATACTGAAAGTCTACCATGTACTTATTGACATTACCACATTAAACCCTTAGGCCCCTTGAGCAACTGGTAAAGCATCTCGCTGATAAAGCAAGAGACTCAGAAGTATCCTAAGATTATACATGAATAAATGCTAGAGCTGAGATTTAACCCAGGTTGTTTAAGCTCCGGATATCTGGCTCCTAGGTGGGAAAGTCTGAGAGACACAGATCTTAGAAGCACATATCTATTGATATCCACCTATCCAAGGAACAACACATTTGATCTGAGTTAAAAGGGGGTTTCAGGATTGACTCCTGGAAATCTGGGCATCTGCAGCTGGTACAGTTCTAGAAATGCCACTCTGGAGGAAAGCAAAGGCTACAGGGACCTAGCAATTGTTGAGTTGTACATGCGCCATGCATGTTGGCTACTCACTCAATCATGAAACTTGTCACTGGTTAAGCACTAAATCCCATCTTAAAGATCAAGCAACTGAGGCTCCGTGAGGTTAAAACATGCACCAACATCAATGAGTAAAAGAACTTAGACTTGAACTTGTGTTTCTTCACAAAGTCCATCAGCATTCCACCATATCATGATGTCCCTTGATTGAAGACCTAAGAGTAGAATATCTAGACTACACTAAACTCACATTATAAAAGGAGAAGCAGAAAAGGAGAAGAAGGTGGTGAAGAAGAAATAAAGAAGGAAGAAGAAAAACAACTACTATTCTTACTCCCATGACTATAGCTATTCTACCACTACTATTATAACTTTCACTCTCTTACTTTTTAGGTGAGTTTCACATTCTGTATCATATTTGATCCTTGCAAGAAGCCTGGGAAAGATGGAGGACATGTAACTTTCTATGCTTTTAAGAGATAAGTACTTTTTATACTCTATTCTGATGTCCTCTGTCTCATTCCATTCCATTCTCTTTCATTGCAGGAAATGTTAGTCATGATTCATTAAATGAATTTAGTATCTTACTAATGAGTCAAAGACTGAATTTGGGGGCAGGAGGAGATTGTCCTTAGGGCAGCATGAAAACCAGTTTAAAGAATCCAAAGGACTCCAATGTAGAAGAAAAAAACAGGCTCAGCTCTACCGCTAGAGATGGAAGAACTGTGACCAAAGGGCGGAAACTGCATGATGACAAATTTTAGGTCAATGTGAAGAGGTCTTTCTCAATAGGTAAAACTGTCCAAAAATAGAAAGATAATCTTGGTAAGTAGTGAGCTCTCTAGCACTAGAGTCATGCAAGCTTAAGCTTGACAATCTCTTGACAGGGATGCTGTAGATGGAATTGAAGGTGACCTCTAAGCTTCTTTCTAGGCCAGTAACACAATTTAATGTCTTTTTCTCTGCATGACAGCAGTCATCACAGGAAATTTTGGCTTTGATGTCAGAGTCAGAAGACACAGAGGAAATATAGAGAGCCTGAATTTTGGTTCTACTGGTAAGCTTGGGAAATGATATACACCCCTCTTTATTCTCAAAAAAATATGTATGAGAAATGAGGAATAAAACAGCAGAGGAATCAAGGCAAATTAGAACAAAAGACATCAGAGAAAAGACAAGATTTGTTCTAATCTCTGCTCTGCTGTTTTCACTGTGGGACAGGGCTAGCCTCATTCTCCCCAGCTACACAGTAGGGATACAGTCAGACTACATCTTCAAGGACTATTTCAGTTCTCAGGTGCTAGATATAGCTTGTTGCCTCATTCCTGGGTCCTTCTGTCACTACTCAGGATGCCAGCTTGGAGGAAGATAAGGGAAAGAATGGGAAGTGGCTCAGCCTACCCTTTATAGGAAAAGGAGGGGACAATCATGGCCCACCCCACAGACATGTGCTGACTTAGAGAGTCTCATCCTATCAAAGGCTTGGGTCATGGAGTTCAATTCATTAATTTTGGTGGAGGAGAGAGGCTGACAGGCCCAGTGCTGACATGAATAATGATGGATCACCGGGAGAGGGCCCAGCAAAATCTGCAGCTTAATCAGACCCAGAGAGTCTCTGCGGGCATTAATGTAGGCCAAGTGCTTTCCAGCCAATCAGACCCCATTTCAATTTAATGTTGCAAATTGTTACCACGCAGTTAAGCCTCTCAATGCACAACTCAGACTCAAACTGGGTTACTCGTCTGTTCCCTTTTTCTTCTCATTTGGAAGCACCTGCCTGGTCATTGTGTGACAGGCTGCAGCCAGGGAGGTGGAGAGAGTGGTGGTAAGAATTCACACGGGGTTATGCAAGGGAGTGGGCACTTCTGCTCACCACTTAGTATTCATGTTTTGGAAGTCCTAAAGGCTCCTAAAGGCCTGCTGTCCTCCCACAGTCTGAAGGATGAAACCAAGTCTTCATCACAAAACTTCCTTCACCTTGCCCTCACCCACTTCCCCAAACATCCTTGGCTTCATCTTCCGCAGTTCACTTGCTCTCCTAAGAAGGCAGTGCTGTGTGCTTGCATCTTGAAGTCTCTATATTTGCATATATTGTTCGCTCTGCCTGGAATATCTGTCTTTGCTCCTCTCTGTTCTTCACTTCACCTGTACTTACCATCCTTTAGTCTAGAGAATGTCTATGTTTTCTTAGGTTTAAGGAATAAAAGTAGCTTCTTCATAGATATTTTTGTGGGTACTCGTTGAGGAGTGCCTTTCCAATCTTTCCATCTTTCCAGTGCCTTTTAGGGCTTTCTTTGGGTGAAATTATTAATGTCTGGCTCTTGTTCTTGCTATCCTCCCCTTTGGGGTCCTGTAGCTCAGTTTCAGTAAAAGGTGTATACTGAATCATCCAGGGTCGGGAAGACTAGAAGCTTGAATTCATTCATCTGTTTTCAGTATGCATGTCAGATGCCATCTACTGACATAATGAATGTGAAAGTAACTCTCATAGGACAAGGCACAGAGTAGCGCTCAGTGAAAGTTTTTTGCCTTTCCTTATATTCCCTTCTATTTCTGTCCTTCCTTTCCTGCCTTCCTTCCTTCTTCTCTCATTAGTCCTTCTCATCTTCCTTTCTCCCCAGTGCATTACTATGGAATTCTTGTGGGCTCCGGAGATTGGAATCAGGCAGATTAACCCTTACTGCTGATAACCCTAACTCAACTCCTTCAACAGAGCACATGAGTGCAAAACAGTAAAACTGTGGTGATTCTATCCTTGCCAATCATTGTATGTGATGGGATTCGAACTCCTTTGAGCAATCTACCATGTGAACAGAGGTGAGAGGGCTATTACTAATAAAGGGAACTGGGAATCCTTGCTATTCTTCTAAAATGCCCTCATGAAAAACACGTCACCATTCCACTCTACCTTCTGGTTAACAAGTGCCAGATCAAGGGAAGGTCTGAAGTCACGTGGTTTCTGCTCTAAACTTTACCTCTTGGTAACATATTTCAAATCCTTTGGCATATGCATTAAAATCCTCCAGAATTTGTCAGAAAGTAGATGTAACAAGGATCTGCAATATATCAGATGTCAGGAAAGTGGTAATGTCATTGAGAAGCATCAGAAGGTCAAAAATAGTGATTTCTTCAGGTGGTCTTTGAATTGAGTCACCAAGGTGGAGACATTGAAAGGTCTAGAGAGTGACAACATACAGGGGCAGGCAGATGAGATATCACAGTTCTTCACCATTAACTAATTGTGGTCTTGGTCCATCCACTGCTCCTTGAACTTTACTGCTCTCTTCTGTGATATTACCCTAATCAGTTCAACAAGCAATACTAGGCACCTACTATGTGCCTTCCAGGCATGGAGCCAGGTACATATAAAAGACAAAGAACAGAAAACCTAAATTGATTGGAGAGACTGGTTTTGAAATGATACACTTCACACACTGTGAGTGTGCTACAAAAATACTCTGTAAATCTTTTGATTATTTGTGTGTATTCATGTGCGTATTTGTTCATATATGTATATGTGTGTGCACATGGGTGTCATTCCAGAGAGTAAGTGGGACAGTGAGGACAATGTGATTATTAAATGCCTCTAACACAAATGAATTGAGAATCCAGTATGAATGAGACATTATTCTGGGCACTGCAGAGAAAAGAGTGAGCATAACCAATTCCCTGCTCTTGTATTGCTTACATTGTAATGATAACAAAGTCACATTTGAGAGCACAGGAAAGGAACCCTGGATATCTTCACACAGTTTTGGAGGCACAATTATAGGTAGACCTTTGGTCACAAGTAGAGATCAAGGCACGTTGAGACTGTTCCTCAGCAGGCATCAGGCATGCCATAGATGGCCACGTGCTGATTCAGCACCTGGAACAGCTCCCGAACTACTCGGCTTGGGTAACTGGCCTACTCAATTCCATCTGGATTTCCTATCCTCAAAGCATTTGAGGTGTGTATGCAGGACCTGGTTCCACCTTCATGGCTGTGCCTGCATTGTTCAGGAACTTTCTATTATCAGCAAAGTTTTCCCCTGCTTGAATGTTTTGGTCTCTAAAGTCTGAAAGAAAAGTAATGCCATATCGCATTTTCTAAAATGCCTCTCAGGACTCTCCTCATTCCTACCTTTGCTTCCTATCTCTTCTACCATCTGTAGCCCTAAACAGTGTGTTTGACTGGAAATGTATCCCTGCAGGCACCTGTGGTGGAGTGAAATTGGTTAGGATTTCATGGTCCCATTCAATTTCAGCTAGCAGCAGGCAGGGAGGGGAAATGTTCAGTTATGGGAATCCCCATAATTTTTTGCTTTTCTCCAAGCAAAGCTTAGGAAGTAGGGTTTTTGGGTTTTTTTTTAACCCCTCTTGAATTACTTTGCCAAAGACTGTCATGATATCTTTTAGGGGGTGTTCTTAAAAATATTTTTTCTCAGGTAAGAAACATTGCATTCTTTCATTTAAAAAGTATTATTTGAACTTTTTTTAATGGCATTATTCTAGTGGCTTCCAACATCTAGGAATTAGAAAACCACATAAACAAGATAGTGAATTGGAGCCTAGGAATTCTCAGAGTCTCACCCAGGAATAGAATTTAGAATCCATATCATTAAAAGGGATCAGCAACTTGCTCTCCCCATGGTTAGGCAGTCATAGGATATATTATGCAAACATTAGAATAGGAAAAAAATCTGCAGTTATTAATTCTATCTCCTATCTATCACTGAGTATCCCTAAACCACGTGGTAGTTGACAGTTTTGTTTGTTTGTCTTGCCTCCTTATATCTTCTCTCTTCTTTCATGAGAACCTTGCATACCTTTGAGAAACTAAGTGAAGCATCCTTCAACACTCACAGTCTACCTGGTTCAGATCTGGCTGGCCTGAATCTAGATGCAGGGATGGCTGCTTAATGCAGGGTCAACCAATAGGAACATAGGAGTGACTTGTTTAGGGTCTGTGGTAAGCAGAAGAGGGTTCTCAAAGATGTCCATGTCTTTATCCCCAGAACCTGTGAATATGGAGGTTATGTGGCAAGGGATAATTAAGGTTTCAAATAGAACTGAGGTTGTTAATTCTCTAACATTGCCAGGAGGGACTGCCCTGGATTATTCAGACTGAACCAAAATAAACACAAAGGCCTTTAAATGGAGGACACAGAAAGAAAAGGAAGTCAGAGGGATATAGTGTGGGTAGGGCTCAACCCTCTTGTTGACTTTGTAGTTGGAAGAAGAAAGCCACAAGCCAAGAAATGTGGCTGGTCTCCATAAGTTGAAGAGGAAAAGGAAGCAGACCCAGTCCTAGAGTCTCCAGAGGGAACACAGTTCCACCAACACTCCAATTTTAACCCAGTGAGACTGGTTTTGAATTTCTGAACTGTAAGATAATAAATGTGTGTGATGTTAAGCCATTAAATTTGTGTTGATTTGTTAAAACAACATAAATTTAATAAATAATGGCTACATGAACAAATGACAGTTTGCCCACATACTTTGCTTAAAAATTAGAAGTACTCTTTTTTTTTTTTTTTCTTTTTGGTGATCCTAAAGTATACAGTAATCTTATATCCAGGTAAGAGTTTTGGTGAAGAAGGAAATCTATGCAGAATTAATCAGAAAAGAAACAAACTCCTGATGACTTGGTGTGAACAATGTTATCTAACATTTGTATCATTTAGTCAGTTTTTTTGTCACCAGGACAATAACAACATAGAGGAGGAAAAGTTGATTTGGTTTGCAGTTTTAGAGGTTCGGTCCACAGCTGGTCAACTCTACAGTTCTGGACCCAAGCTGAGGCAGCAGATCATGGTGGAAGGGCATGTAGAAAGAAAGGAGCTCAGGAGATAGCAATTGTGTCCTGGTGGCTTTGCTCACCACAGACAAAATATAAACCCCAAAGGTGACCTCCAGTGACCCACTTTCTCCAGCCACACCCTACCTGCCTAGACTTACTACTCAGTTAATCCATGTCAGTGGATTAATCCATTGATTAGGTTATAATTTTCATAATCCAATTATTTTATCTCTTAATGTTCTTACATGAGCTTTTGGGGAGATACCTCATACCTAAACCATCACAACATTCCTGACATTAAAGTAGCCTTGTAGCCTTAGACACTTGAGTTCTTTGAGGAATTCAATATATTATTTTTTCTTTGAGTTTGATTTATATTATTTGCATATTTTAAAAAATTCTGATAAACACAGACTTGGTGGAGTAAACACCACTTCTTAAAATATCCTATTCCAATTTTGAATACTTTTGTTATTGTTCCTTTTGAAAACAGAGCTGAAATCACATACAATATGGCTTCTACCCATTGATTTCCATGTCCTGAAGCCACACCAGACAAGTTGAACTCCCACTTCCCTTTGAGAGAGATTCAGGTTTTGAAGAAGTAATCTCCCCCAAGATCCACAAATCTTCTCTTCTCCAGACTAAATCCTCCTAGTCATTTTTCAAAATAGTGGTAATATGGTTTTGAACTCTTTCACTACCCTGTGGTTAATCTTCCCTGGGCACACTTGGTTCTGATTGTGTTTTCTTAAAGATAACACTACAAATGAGCACAATATTCCAAGAAATGCCTAACCATATCAGAATCTCCCTGTTCTCAATGGGGATGTACTGATGAAATCTAAATTGAAAAAATAATGTTTTCGAGTATCCAGATAACACTGCTTCTTCAGTTTACTCTCTGCCCACTAAACCCACATGTGTTTTTCTTCGTGCTCCTGAGTCATTTCTTTGCCCCTGCCTCTACCTCTACCCAGTGCTTAGGAATTATATTTTGAAGTACATCAGGTCTTTAAAGTTAAACTTATTGAATTTTATTGCTCGGAAGGGCAGACAGTGAGTAGAACACAGGATTTCCATTCAGGCTGGCCTGGACTCAGATCCTGGCTTCACCACTAATGGCAGCCTGACTGAATAATCATTCGACTCTGAACTTCCTCATGATAAAATAATAACGGTACATTCCTGATACCAGACTTTAGAAATAAATAAGATGATTTATGGAAAGTGCTTGGCGCAGAGCCTGTCATAGAGTAAGCTCTCAAATATGGTACCTATTATTACATTCAGTTAAAAAATAAAATAAAAGAGGTCAGAATTTTAAGTCTTAGGAGAGTCCTCTTCCACATATACAAGTGGAAAAGTCAGTGCAGGGAGAAGGATAAAAACAAAGGAGGAGGAGGAAGGTGAAAACCTGATTAGCCTTCCCCATATCTAGGTTTACATCCAAAGTCACAGATAAGTGCTTCTAAATAACAGGAGAGCCAAACTTCCTTAGTCCTGGAAGTGTGAAGCTTAAGAAAGTGGGACCTGATGAGCAGGAAGCATAAATATTTCTTTAAAACAAATGAGATAAATTCTAGGGAATCATAGACCCAATGGAGAAAAGGTGTATCTAAGTTGCTATCGGTGAACTATGACTCCAGGAAGGGCCTTGGTCACACAGAAACCAGTCTTCTCCCCTCACGAGACGTGTAAGCTCGGAGAGTGAAAGCATTTTCTTTGTTTCAGAGCCACAACTGAAAGCAGAGGTTATCTTTCCCCCTCTGGACCCAGACACCTTCATCAAAGATACCGTGAAGAAGCATACTTAAGTTTGTCTTTTTCCAGAAACATTTCAGAAGACAGAAATTTAAGTGTGAACTCATGTGCTCCTCAAGTCGTGATGGGGTTACATTCCAATAAACTCATCATAAGCTGAAAATATCATAAGTTATCAATACATTTAATTGGCCTACCGAGCATCTCCACCTTAACAACACAGCATGCTATTGAATATTGGTTATTTACCCTCCAGATTGTATAGGTGACAGGGGCACCAGCTCACTGTTACTGCCCAGCATCCCAAGAACATACTGCATATCACTAGCCTGGGAAAAGATAAAAATTAAAAATTTAAAGTATAGTGTCTACTGAATGAGTAGTCCTTTGTACTGTCATGAAGTAGAACAATCCCAAGCTGAAACATCAGAAGTTGGGGATTCTCTGTAGTTTATCTGGAAAGTGATTTCAGTAATCACTGGGAGTGGGGTGGGTAAATGAGGCAGAGAAGGGAAGGGGGCAATAAGAGAGAATTTATTAAGCCAGATTCGGTTGTGGGCAACAAGAGACATATCCAACTGGGGGACTCTGAGAAACAGCAGGGCCCAGATTTGCCCTGCTAGAGTGGCAAGGGACAGGGGGCACATTTGAACCAACTGCTAGCAATCAGTATTAAGGGTTTCACTTGAAGGTCCAGTGATTCCTTGGCACTCAGGCCTGCCCCAAGTGTGAGCAGAGGGTTCCTGAGCTGCCAGAGAGAGCTGCCAGCCAAAGAGTCCATTCACTGGCAAGTGGAAGTCAGGTCACCATTCATGGAAAGATTAGTGATTAGGGGATATGGGCTGGACACCAACAGGGTTTTTTACAAAGCCCAAATGGTAATAAGACAATCTCTGAATGTGCCTAATTCTACCAAACAGTGATTAATCAACCCATCAACCAACTAAGAAACAATTATTGATACTGTGTTGGCATTCTAAGATGTTAAAGATACAGAGGGATAATTTCATTGCTGGATTGTTCTAGTGATACAGGTAGCCACATTCTCAAAATCAGAAACAATTCTAGCCACAATGGGCAGAAATCTCCTATTTTAATGGATAATGATTTCTTATATGCTCAGGTTCTTGTAAGCTAGCTCTTGCATGCTTATTCTGCCTACAATGCTTTCTGTCAACCTCAATCCTTCAAGGATCATCTCTAAGGCCACTTCTTCCCAGGTAACCCCAGGTTGGGGAAGGCTTGACCAGATTACACACTTGCCTGCACTTCCTCATCCTTGAGCTTCAAACATGAACCAGGGTTCATTGCCAAGATCAAATGGAAACTTACTAAGGATTCAAGCTGCTCTTGAACACAGTCCCCTCTCCACCCCCCACACACAGAGAAAGTATCAGGTTAACAGACATCTTTACCACCTTCCACAACTAGAAGTGTTTTACAATGAAATCTTGGACAAAATGGAGTAGTTAGGTATAGTTGTACTACTCCAAGTTGACCTTTTCCTTAGAACTAAAGGAACCATCCCCAGCATCAGAGTGTGATGCTTGCTGAAAGTGTCATGATGATGTCAATTGGGGCATCCCTGTGTGGGGACACCAGAAAGGCCACTGAGCACCATCAGCCATCTTCTCCTAGACACCTACCCTGACCAGGCAGATGCACCTAGAAAAGGGGTTGACATTATCAAGTGTGTACTTGATTTTTCTTCTTTTTATTCTTCTTATTTTTTTGTTTTTATTTTGCTTTTTTTTTTTTAAATCCCTTTTCTCTACTAGTGTAATAAATCGCTGCAGGCAAAATCAACTAATGAATGCTAAAATTCGTGAGAAAAATTTAAGGAGAAACAGGATATTTACAAAGTCTCAAAATAAAACCCCAAATATTTACTAATGACTGTGGTGGTTTTAACAAATGTCCACAAATTCTTCGACATTCCTCCCTCCGTTAGGTGGCTACTAATCCCCCTTTCTTTGAGTATGTGTTGAATGTACTAACTTGTTTCTGAATCAAAGGGTATGGAATGGGACAAACAGTAATGCTCTAGTGGAGAAACCCAGCAGACACCACCTGAAACAAAACCAATCGAGTTTAACATCATCAGTATTAAGTCATGCTGATACCATGTCCTTCTGTTATGAGGGGCACTACACCTTTGTGGAAGTCTTCCTCCAAGTCTGGATGCAGGTTAATGATGAGAAAACAGGACAAACACAAATTGAGGGACATCTGACTAAATATTGATTAGTAATGCTTAGTAGGTGTCAAGGTAATAATAAACAAGGAAAGACTGAGAAGGAGGACACATGAGAACTAAATGCAATATGGAGTCCTGGATGAGATCCTGGTTCAATAAAAGGATGTCAATGGAAAAACCAGGGAAAGAGGAATAAGATCTTTAGTTAATAGTGTTCTGTTAATAGTATTTTCTTTTTTTGGGGGGGTTCTAACAAATTTTCCATGGTCATTAAAAATGCTATTAATAGGGGAAGATGGGTAAAAGACATATGGGAATTCTCTGTACTCTCTTTGAAAATCTCCTATAAATCTAAAATATCTAAAAATCTAAACACATAAACAAAAACTATTTCTCCTCTCAATAATACAGGAAGCCTTAAGACACCAGAGCTGGTTACCACCTTCAGCTCCGTCACTGACTCTAGAGATGTCTTTGCTCTAGGGCACAGTTCCTCCAAGAGGTATATAGTTCAGGGACAGCAAGTAGCAGGTGTATGGGTGG